>NW_007726564.1:55021-55759 GCF_000696425.1 Galeopterus variegatus | reverse complement strand
GGTGGGTCTAATATCCATCTGTCAACATGTGACCAATGGGTTGCACCCATCAGTTAACATATAAGTATCCAAACAAGGACCGTTTTGAAGAAAGAGAAAAGAAGTCTTTATAGGATCTCATAAATATGAGCCATGTCTTAAATTACTGATTTTTTTTCAGTGTGCTCTCTAAGGGATGCAAATGAAAGAATAAACAGATGAACAGACCAGAGTCCGTTTTATAACTGCACAGTAAGTATCAGGAGAATGAGTCATGCCCAGAGTCTCTAACTTCCCTTCTCTCAACCCACTGATACCTCAGAGTACATTAGGGCAATAATTGCTTTTCTGAGTTAGGTAGCCGTTTAAGATCCTATATTTCAGAGTCATTATATTTTAAGAATCTTTCATTGAAACAATCCTAAACCTTCCTTAGTTTTCTTTTTTATCCGAAGAATCAGCATTTCAGGAGGGAATAACTAAACTCATAACATGCTATTCTCCCAGAAACAGTCCAGTAAATAAAACAATAATAATATCTGTTTCCCCAAGGAAATCACAACTAATCTATCTGTCAGATTCCAGGAAGTTCTAGAATAGATTCATGTCGTCTGCAAGTCCAGTTAAGTAACTTAAGAAAAACATCTTGTCAAGAAATATGACCAGATAAATTTATCAACTAAGAGATGAAGCAATACAGAATGGTCATATGGCTCTTTAAATTTGAAAATGAAACTGACTTCATAAATAGAATACACT
>NW_007726564.1:51888-53533 GCF_000696425.1 Galeopterus variegatus | reverse complement strand
GGAAAAATAAGGAGCTCAAACCAGATTATGAACAAGGAGGCATGAGAAGAGGCAGACACAGATTAAAAGACTTCTGAAAATCCAAGGAAAGAGTCAGAATCCAGGGCCATTTAAAAACACCCAGGTCCTAGGAACTCTTACCTTTGGAAGCCCTCTCTGACATACAGTCAAACACGTTAAAACACACCAGCATCTCACATTAAACTTTCTTTTTCCCTGTAAAACATGTTGTAAGTATTTTATATTTTTGCTTCATATCTCAGCAATTCTCACACATACTTGGGAATACTCACAAAGTGCAAAAATCCTAAACAGAAATTGTTTTCAAACATAACGTTTTAGTGAATGTTACATTTAACAATGAATGAAGTTGATATGTTATGTTTACACACGTATTATTTCCCCTAATAAAGCTGTAAGCCACAACCTTATTCCAGAAATGTGAAAATGTATGTTTTTATAGATATCGTATATATTTTGATTCTACAGTTTCCTTTTTGTGTTTTTCAACCAAAATGTCTTTCTCCTTTTTTGTAGAGTCAAACTCTCTTTAGCTTTAGAAACTGGGTGTGTTTGGAGATGCAGTATTACATAGTGGTTGAGAACATGGATTCTGGAGCCACTGCCTGGGTTTGTAATTATAGCATCAGTACTTAGTAGTTTTGTGAACTTGGGTAAGTTACTTAACCTTAAAGTGTCTCAGTTTTCTATTCTGTAAAATGGGAATAATACCCTACAGGACTGTTGCTGGGATTGTTAGTATTTTTAAAGTGTTTAGAACTGTGCCTGATACTCTAGAAGTGTTAATCGTGTTACTGTTATTTCATACCTAATGGATAAAATGGTTCTGGAAGAATCCCTCACTTTCCCAGATAAGCACTCACCTATTGGGAGCTGTTTTGAAGGAACCAGATGAACCCCAAATTTCAGGCAGACATACCCATATACCCAGCCCTTAACTAATGTCAGCTCTACCTTTTCCTTCCCAGAGGTTCTTCCCTAGGAGAGGAGCAGGGGTGATCCCAATGCTAAGGATAACACGCTCCAGGTTAAGGGTCAATGAGTAGGCACAGGGTCAGAGATTAAGCCTTTTCTTTCCCCAGAAAAAAATACTAGAGTCACTTCCCTCTAGTGGCCGAGGTACACCATTACAACTCCCCCCACCAACTGCAATTCTTTAGGTCTGTTGTAATGGAAATAAGTCAGACGATGGTCCAGTTAAGTGAAAAGTCAATTTTAAGCCAGAGGTGAGTGAAGCACAAAATAACAAACCATTGAGTTTTTAAAAATATTAAACATTTGCACAGTGTCATAATTATTAACCTTAGTATCACAAAAGCAACTTTAATTAAATGTAACTTCATTGTTAAGTATTTAATACTTACTTCAGTGTCCTCTAAGTATAGTCAGTGTAATCCACAAGATAAATAGCCTTTTGTTTCCCTAAGTTTTTAACGGATGGTGCTCATTAGTTTACATAATCATCCCTAAAACTAGGACAGTGCTCCCACTGTCGCACTGCAGTAAAATATTAATTCTACCAAACTAAATATTTGACATGATCTGTGGGTCTTGGAGTGTTTTTCTTAAACAATTAACTTCTCAGGGATACGGGGAGACAAAAAAAAGGAAAGGAAAAAAAAAA
>NW_007726564.1:36246-51185 GCF_000696425.1 Galeopterus variegatus | reverse complement strand
AAAAAAAAAACCATTTTTCACTACAGTTTTGTTACATAAGGAATATATTACAAACGGAACTGGATTTTCTTTAAGAGTATTGAAATTATTTTCTATCAGTTCATGTCCTACGCCATCTCAGCCACTGAAGAATCCAGCTCTTCTGAAAGGTTCTGATTTTAAAAACACGTTGCACATGATTCATCAGCTACACTATATGCTATACTGATGAAGAAAGGTTACACCAAATAAACTGTAAAAGTGTGACTCATTTTTCATTTATAAATTCACTTAAGACTAGGGCCGGCCCAGTGGCGCACTGCTACAGTGCGCTGCTTGGGAAGCGCAGCGGTGCTCCCGCCAAGGGTTCGGATCCCACATACAGACCGGCCGCTCACTGGCTGAGCGAGGTGCGGGTGCAACACCGAGGGGTGCGATCCCGTTGCCAGTCCGGTCCGGTACGGGCGCGACACTGAGGGTTGCGATCCGTTGCCAGTCACGAAAAAAGACAAAAAGGAAAAAAAAAAAAAAATTCACTTAAGACTAAAAAATAGCAACTACAAGACATAGAAGGCCTCCCTAAAACACGATTCTCTCGTTTCTTTCACATAAACTTTAGACACACGTACACATATTTGACTTAAAAAAAAATCCTCTGAGCTAAAAAATGCCCATTAAAGAGTAGAGTATATTTTAATCTCTCATGCTATTAAATAAAAAGGCATCAAGGAATATTTGCCTTATCACACGCAGTACCATGAAGAATTTAATAAATCTACATAATTTCATACTCATTTGAGATCTTGGGAGGTGTATAAGAGCACACGCACGTTTTTTAAACAAAGGTTATCACGTAGGAGGATCAGGGCATAGGATCTAGTTGGGAGGATGTGACAACAGTTGGGGCCTGAGGGAAAAAAAAAAAGAGCACACACATGCATATGCAGATTTGTATGAAACAAAATAGTGCTGGAGAGGGAAGACTATGAGTTTTAGACATGTTTCATTTGATGTGGTGGCAGGTCATCTAAGGAGTAATGTTCTCGGCATTTGGACACACAGGGTTAGAAATAAACAGAGAGAAAGACAGACTGAATGATGCACATTTACAAGTTTTGTTTCTGTAATAAAGATCAATTATTTCTCTGGATCCCTACTGCCTACAAAAATAAAACTCAGCTTGGTCTCAGTTTCCCTTCCCAGCCTGGGCACTGAACACTTCTTCCCTGTCCTGTGCTCCACTTCCCTGCCCGCCACGCTCCCCAGGAACCATGGCTCCCTACCCTGTGACTACACATGTCCTGCAATCCTCCCTGCTCTGCTCCAGCTGTCCCCTCCACCCAGTACGGGCTTCTCTGCTAGCTCCTCTTCTCTTCCTTCCACATCTTGTTGAAACTGAATCAGACAGAATTAATCCTCTCTCCTCTGGTCCCTTATTATATTAAAGCTAACTGTTTTCATGTCTGTCTTCCCTGAGGGAAGGTCATGGGTCACCCATCTTGGTAGCCCAGCCTCTCTTGTGGGGACATTATCAGCAATCAATACATGTTTGTAGGATGAAAGAGTGGTTCTCCAATGTGTGTCTACATGTAGGTGACTTCAAATCTTTTTTTGAAGTACGTGAGATGCAAGAAAGAACTACAGCTGAGGTTTCCATTGTTGCTGTACTACTTATTGGAGTTTTCACTGCTATGCTAAGTACATTGCTGATTTTTTTTTTTTTTTCTAACTCAATGATGTAAGAAGAGGCCCCACCTGAGGAAACCATTTTCACCTCCTCTGCCTTTGTTTCTATTCCCCTCTCCATCCCACACACCCTTACTCCACCTACCTAAATCTTATCCTTTCTCCAAGCCGGGCCTCTCATCTACTCCAAAGGCTTTTTGCAACTACAGGCACGCACAGACAGGCTACAGGCTGAAGGGAAAGAAATAAGCAACTTGTAAAACTGTTCCAGGACTACTGCTCACATAGGCTGGCACTAAAGATAAAACTGACTTGGTAACAGGGAAGGGAAAGGCATCATAAATGACAGTTCTCATGTATCTTTCAATGACCAAGCGCCCCAACATGCCCAGGAGGAAAACTGAGGGCCCCCAAACTGCTGGTATCTTCAGGGCCTTTGTCCTTTAGCAAGCGTTTCTTCTGGCAACTGCATCCCCCCCACTCCTCCACCCTCAACCCCCCACCCCTGGTGAAAAGGTCCCTTAATTCCATGGCATATGCATGGATCAGCACAGACCTTTTGGTGTCATTCTACAAGGGGGACCACTCTCCTCCTCTCCTCCTCAAAACTCCTTCATTTTCTGTCTGTGAATCCACGCGCCTAGACTTGCTCCTAATCCCTGCCACGTCTCCTCCAGGTCGTTGGTCTGACACTTAAATCTGCAGTGTCTCAGGAATCTGTCCTGAAACCACTTCCTGCTAGTTGACTTTCATCCAGTCCCCGGCCTTATACACCCCCTACTTGCCTAGAAATCCTAACTTTACTTCTTCAGACCTCACCTTTCCTTGGAATTCCATACTCCACATGGGTATCATATAGGCGTCTCAAATTTAACATGAACAAAACCAAATTCTTGATTTTCTTCTACAAGCCTGCTCCTCCCAAGTGGTCCCCACATTTGTAAACAAAATCGCCATCTTCTCTGTTCCTCCAGTGGACAAGCTTGGAGCCGTTCTTAATTTCTCTCTTTCCCTCAACCCCCTCCCTCCAGCTCATCCCCTGGGGATTTGCTTTGTACACAACCATCTTCAGAATGCAGCCTGCATGCATCCACTTCTCTCCAACTTCACTATTTACCCCCTAGTCCAAGCTGACTTTACCTCTCATCTAGACTACTTCTTGATCTCAATCCACCTTCTACACAGTACCTGGAGGAAACTTTATTTTTTTATTTCTTTAAATTTTAATTTTTATTGAATCAAAATTGATTATACATATTTCTGGGTTACAACATTGAGATATGTTGATCAAATCAATATTACTTGCATATACATTGTTACAAATTATAATTATTCTTTATGCCCCTTGTCCAATCCCTCCTCATCCCCTTTTCTTTCCCCCCTCCCTCACCCTAGATTTCTTCTCTCCTTCTGAAAGAATAATGGTTACTCTGTTGATTTGCTGCCCAATGATCTGTCCAATGCCAAGAGGTGTGATCAGGTCCCCCAGTACTACCATAAAGCAGATGTCTCTTCCATCACTATGAAATGGGCTCTGTGGAGACAGACATCCTCCTCCTTTCTTTATCTCTGCTGGTGACTCTCCTTGTGTCAACTCACTCCAGTGGCTGGTGGACCATCTGCATGGTGGTTGTGGCATCTAGCTGCCTTCGCAGCCGCCATGGTTATCATGATAGCTATGATGGGCCACCCATACAGAGGAGATGTTTTTAGCCTGCTCTGTGGTGCTGGCAGTGTGCCTGGTTGCCTGATCCCCAGTTCCATGCCCTGGGTCGCCGAGTGGGTACCAAGGCACTGGCACAGTGTGCCTGGTTGTGGGAGGGGGGTCCAGTCCCCTTCTCCATGCCCTAGATCCCTGAGTGGGCCTTGAGGTGCTGGTACGGGGTGCCTGGTTGTGGGAGGAGGGCTCCGGTCCCCTTCTGTATGCCTTGGGCCCCTGGGCAGGGCCTTGATACACTGTCCCAGAATGCCTGGTTGTGGGAGGGTGGTCCAGTCCCCTTCTCCATGCCCCAGGTCCCAGGGCAGGCCCTGAGGTGCTGGCACGGGGTGCCTGGTTGTGAGAGGGGGGTCTGGACCCCGGCTCCATACCCCAGGTCCCTGTGTAGACCCCGGGGCGCTGGCATGGGGTGCCTGGTTGTGGGATGGGGTCTGGTCCCCTTCTCCGTGCCCCAGGTCCCAGGGCAGGCCCCAAGGAGCTAGCATGGGGTGCGTGGTTGTAGGAGGGGGGGTCCGGTCCCCTTCTCCATGCCCCAGGTCCCAGGGCAGGCCCCAAGGCGCTGGTGCAGTGTACCTGGTTATGGGAGGTGGATCCAGTCCCCTTCTCCATACCCTGGGCCCCCAGGCAGGCCCTGAGGTGCTGGCATGGTGTGCCTGGCTGTCGGAGGGGGATCCAGTCCCATTCTCAGGTCCCCAGGTGGTCCCCAAGGTGCTGGAGCAGGGTGCCTGGTTGTGGGAGGGATTCCGGTCCCCTTCACCATGCCTCAGGTCCCCAGGTGGGCCCCAAGGCACTGGTGCTGTGTGCCTGGTTGTGGGAGGGGCATCTGGTCCCCTTCTCCATGACTCAGGTCCTCGGGGGGCCCCTGAGGTGCTGGTGTGGTGTGCCTGGCTGTGGGAGGGAGGTCCAGTCCCCTTCTTCGTGCCTTGAGCCCCCAGGTGGGGCCCTGAGGCACCGTCACAGCATGCCTGGTTGTGGAAAGGGGGTCTGGTCCCTGGCTGCTAGCCCCAGGTCCCCGGGCAGGCCCCTAGGCATTGGTGATAGGCCTGTATGTGGGAATGGGGTCTGGTCCTTGGCTCCAATTCTCGGGTTCCCAGGTGGGGACCCAAGGTGCTGGTGGTATGAGTGGTTGTGGGTGGGGGTCCTGCCCCTGGCTCCATACCTCATGTTCCCTGGTGGGCCCCAAGGCATTCATGGTGTGCCTGGGCCAGAACTAAGTTTTTGGCCTTTGCTTGCTTCTAAAATGGGGGAACTTCCCGTGGGAACCAGTACTTGAGCTGTGTGGTTGAGCTAAATTGCTGCTTTGCTGCTGTTTCTCTAGGGAAGATTTTTGTGTAGCTCGGGGTTTAATGGCTGACCTTACAGGTACTTCCGGCTCTTCAGATACTTGGTGCACCTGGGTTGCGTAGAATCCTGATCTGGGCCTGAGTTTTTTCATCGAACTGCACCCCATGCAATTCTGCATTCCTGACCAGTCTCCTCTGAGTGGTTCTGCGCTGATTAGGGGGTGGGTCAGCTGTCCTTGCTGTGCCCCACTGTTCCCCGGGTGGGCCCTTCTCCCCCACAGCCTGTGCTCCAAACACTTCCCGTGGGACGGGCCATGTGCCGGTCCCTTGTGATGACTCACCAGCCTCTGAATGGCTCCCCTTTTTCAGCTGTTCTGGCTCCTCACTCCTGCGTGGGTCCACGGGAACCCTGTCAGTGGTCTTGCTGTCCTGGGGGCCGCCAAGGCCCTCTTCTCCCCTGCCGCCTCCAAGTAACTCCATCTAAAGGGCACAGCTGCGGCTTCCGCCGGCTCCCGCTCCACGTGCTCCAGCGTTAAAGCCGCCGCGGCCTGACACCCTGAGAACAGTTTTTTCTTTCTCTCTTCGTGGTTTCTCCCGCTTTCATGAGTTCCATAGGTCTCTCCTCCTCTTCACCTGAGCTCCAGCAGCCCCAGCTTGGCTGATGTTACCTTTTTATAGTTGTATATTCGTAGATTTGTGGGAAGGAGTGATGCTTGGGACCGTCTATTCCGCCATCTTGACTGGAAGTAGAGGAAACTTTAAAAGGCAAATCAGATCATGTCCTTCCCCTGTTTAAAAATCTCAAGGGCTTCCCATCACACTTTAAAGAAAACCCTATCTCCTTACTCTGAATTACGAAGTCCTTTGGACCTGGCGCTGCCTGTCTGCCCACCTTATCCACACGCCCTCACAGGCCCACACCACTCTTCCTCAGGTGCTGGTGCTCTTGCCCTGGGTGGTCCCCTACTGGCAATGCTTATCAATGTGACATTCTCAAGGGGGACACGAGTTTTGGTTCTAATGTCAGTTCTTTAAGTTCTGGTTCTAATGTCAGTTCCAAAGCATCATCTAGGGAGAACAAAAGGCTGTCAAAGCAAGATGATGTTTCTAAGCCCAGAACAGAGTTTGGGCTTAAGCCACAATGTGACATTCTCAAGGGGGACACGAGTTTTGGTTCTAATGTCAGTTCCAAAGCATCATCTAGGGAGAACAAAAGGCTGTCAAAGCAAGATGATGTTTCTAAGCCCAGAACAGAGTTTGGGCTTAAGCCACAATGTGACATTCTCAAGGGGGACACGAGTTTTGGTTCTAATGTCAGTTCTTTAAGTGCTTTTTATTGATGTCATTGTTTTTTAGAGCTCACTAGTTCTCCCTGACTACCAACAGGAGATTCCAATAGATTGTCAAGGTAGCTTCGGACATATACACCTTGATAAATAATAGAAATTTCCTGTCATCCTTAAATACTCTTTTATGACAAAATGTTCCTATTTATGAAGGTAAAGGAGTCCAGACACATTCATATCACTCAATTACGTCTAAGTGACCCTCCACTGGCAAGTGAGACACTTTACCAAATCCTTATTAGAATCAACTTCAGTCTCCTGAAGTAAAGAAAAATGGAGAACACACTATCATGTGACACCCATGGTTCAGAATGAGATCCGGCCAATGGTGCTAAAAGCTGACATGTGCAAGGCCATTACACAGGAGTAGACCAGATTCTGGTCTTGCCACTTTCTAGTTTGTACGACTCTGGACAAGTTACTTAATCTCTGTCAATCCTGATTTCCTCAACTTTAAAATGGAAATAACATCTTCTACTAACTCAGGCTATTCTACCTATTCCCACAAAGTGGAGTTCTCAAATCATTTTGGGGCTGCCTCAAACACTATGAAGAAAAATAAATAATGGGATAAAGTTCAAATACACAAACAGCAAGAATGACCTCTTTGGGCTTTTATGAGAATCAAATTAGAGTTTGTATGTGAGAAGTGTCCCTAAATTGGAGAGTACTTGACAATTACTGAGCTAAATTAATGTTGGCAGAGACACTGAGTTTTTAATGCTCCTCCAGAAGCAATACCACTATACAGTGCTCAGAATCAAAGTGGGTCAGAGAATCTCTTGAAAAAATAAAATCCCAACTTAAACGAGGCAAAAATAGGCTTGGCCCTAGCCTGCATTCTCTCTGAAAAATCCAAATCAGTTTACAGGGCTATGGTATGCAAGCTCTCCAAGCACAACAAACTAGGACTTTTTTTTTTAAAAGCATCTGAAGCTTCTGGCCAATTTCTGTCAAAATAAATTCAACACAACTATGCCAATTTCAGAACATAATTTTCATTGGCAGATCTATGGCACACGTACTGCAACCCCCACTCCCATCCCTACTATCACTACAGTAAGTACTGCTGATTGATTATATAGTTTTTAGCCACTAAGTCCCAGGAGTCTCAGAATCCTTCTCAACACAGAATTCTAAGTGGATCTTATAAAACAGTGGTCAGAAAGAAGTACCTGTAATTAGCCATTCCTAGAATAATGAGTAATTAACTTTATAGTCAAATGCTTTTTTCAAAACAAAATTTCTAGTTTGAGCTGATAATTTGCAATAAATAAAAACATTATTTAATAATGATTCATCAAATCAATATATTCAGCTATTCTAGGTAACATTTTGTAAGTAATTCACAGTAGGAGGCTTAAAAATAAGCAATGGCACTCAAAGTCATATATTTTACTATATTATGAGGTACATGGAAAAGACCAGAGGTTTATAAAATTTTATCTTTAAAACTTTTGTGCCCAAATTATCTCTCTCATACTCAACTGCACACTCAATTGCCATCATAGTGGTACATGATAATAATTTTCTCTTGACAAATTAAAGATCACAAACGTCAGAATTATTATGCACAATCCAGTCAGGTAACAACTATCTATACTTGTAATCTGCAGACAGTTCCGAGTTGAATGTATTCTACATACATATGCATTTACACACTCTTAATGACTTTGTGAGCTACAGGGCTAGCAGAGCTTCAGCAACTGTTGTTTGTCATAAACCTCAGTGACATTCCCTAACAACATCTGTAGAGCACCTGCAAGGTGGCCAAATCATTGCCAGAAAGTCAGTATCATGGGTGTGGAAAGCAAGCTTATTTGGTCTCTTGACAGCCAGGTTGATGTATTCACAACCTTCAATCCCATGTGGCCCCGCCTAGCCTAGCAGCCCAATGCTAGTGGTAGAATGAACAGACAAATGTGTCCCTGCCCTCACAACCAGGGATTATTCCCTAGCTTCTGGGGCATCTCTAGGGAACCTAGAGGGTATAGGGCTAAACTGGAACTTAAGGCCATTCAGGAGTTTCTCCAAATCAGAACACTAGGCTTACTCCCCAATTAACTGAACGCAAAAAACTTTAGTGGCAGGTTGCAGCTGAACACACCAGGGATGGTCCGTGTTCCCTAAACTGGGAACTATTCACTGTTTGTCCTGAGTCCAGACCCAAACTACAGGAACAAGGAGCAAGGCGGATTTTTTCAGAGCATCTGCACCCCTACGTGCAATTTGAAAGGGGCTTCGAGTCTCCGTTGATACCTCCCACACCTTCCTCTACATCATACATGGAGTCATACATGAACTACCCCGCTCTGGGATGCATCTCCATCAGCATACTGGACCTTTCCACTTGGTTGTTAAGCCATCATATTCAGATTCGACATTACCAAACATAGCTAAAAGTGAAACTGTCCAAAACTGATTTTTATCCCTACTTCTATCTGGGACATCACAGTTCTCCCAATCTATGTAATGCCTCCCATTCTTCAGCAGGTCCTGTTGACTCTTCTTTCGTAACGTTCTTCATGGTCCTCCTTTCCCTTCTCAGTGCTGTCCTTCTAGTCCAGCTCTTTATCTTCTATCTGGGACATCACAGTTCTCCCAATCTATGTAATGCCTCCCATTCTTCAGCAGGTCCTGTTGACTCTTCTTTCATAACGTTCTTCATGGTCCTCCTTTCCCTTCTCAGTGCTGTCCTTCTAGTCCAGCTCTTTATCATTCCTTTTCCATGCTGTCCTTCCTCCACTCTATGCAGAAATCTTACTAAACTACCATGTTCGTCATTCAAGTTTCCTGGTTAAAAACTTTTGGACACGTCCTACACCAAAAAAATAAAATTTAAGACCGGCATGTGAGACACAATTTCTATTCACAATTTCCCTTTTCCAAATCCACATGCTAGCTTCACATAAGCTCTCGGGCAAGCAGCTTATTCCCCATCCTGAACAGGTCTCCATCATTCCCTTCATTCCTACTCTTCCATTCATCCCTGATGACCTTCTCTCCTCCTTTCCATGTACTTAGTCCCTAATCAAGTTTCACAGTCCAATTCAAATCCTGCTCCTAAATGCCCACAGCTTCTGGCTGTCACTTGGGGCGCTTGAAACATCACACTTTACACTTTATTTTTCAGGTGTCTATATTAACTAAATTGTTACTTAAAACCAAAATAAGTTGCTATAAAATAAGAACACCTTTTTTGGTATCTCTCCCACAGCACGAGCAGAGCAACCTAACCAGGGTCTGTTATATTTGCTGACTGACTGATGTGCTGCAACTTACATATCATTTTAAGACTTGTCTTCCAAAGGACTGATTTTTAAAAACAGAATAAACTGGAATGGGGACATTTTAAGTTTCCTTTAGTAAATCCTACTTCCTTTAGTAAATCCTACTCTCATCACTACAACTCACCCAAGGGCTACCCAACCTTGGAGGCTCTTAAGAAAGTGAGAGGTTGGTTAATAGATACAAAATAGTTAGGAAAAATAAGTTCTATTGGTGTACAGTCAAGCGAGGCACCTATAATTAACATTAATCTACTACATGTTATCAAATAGCTAAAAGAGAAGAGATGGAATGTCCTCATCACAAAGAAATGATTAAGTTTTGTAATGATAAATATGCTAATTACCCTAAGTAGATCATTACACATTGTATTCCTGTATTGATATTCAACTCTGTACTGTACAAGTATGTATAATCAATATGTTTCCATAAAAAAAGGAACTATAAGTTCTGGAGGGAAGGGGAGAATAGAGGAGTTCATTTTACTTTACTGGAAAGATTATTTACGATTTTAGTATTATGTTAAAATGATCATAAATTGAAAGTATATCCTCTCCCATGTTCATTCATAGTCAAACTCACAAACATGTGCATATAACAAAACAGTGCCTCAAAATAAGCAAGCAATATACAAATTTTTGAATGCTACTTTAGAGCAACATTACTTTAGGCAACTGATTCTACACTGACAAATAAAACCTACTTTGAAACAGCTCCAAAGAAGCGAGAATATAAGTGAAAATGCACTAGGAGACAGGATAATTATAGGGTTCCAAGCTCTGAGTTCAAATTCTCTGTAGTCATTACTATTTTGTCAAGATGCCACTGGAAAGCACAAGATTAGAACTGACAAGATAAACACATTTTCTGACAAAGTCTTTGAGTTCTGTTTTTCACAAAGGAATATAGCATCAAAAGGAATTTCATTTATTTCTCTAACTGTGGTAAGATACAATCTTTTTTCTTTTGGAAAGAAGCAATGGCCAATGCAAACTCTGAGTACAGCCTCATGGAGACATCAAGGTGAAGAACAGTGGCTTGCACTCGTGAGGCTATGATGAACATGATGAAGGACCTGTGAGTCCGAACTCTGCCAACAGACTAAACAAAGTCACGTGTAGAGGCAGCAGTATTTTTTTCAAACATGTGTAGTGCTACTGTGATCAATAAAATGTAAATTTTTAAATGCTCTGGAATTCACATTTTCTGCTTTCTGTATTCTCTCAATCGAGAGATACATGTAATCAAGAGATCATGTGGGGTGCTCCAAAAGATGCCTGACATTATATTCACAAAAGTGAGACCGACTATGTCAGAAGCTGATGCCGATCTTCACACCATCATCCAGTGCCATGGAGTTCGGTGGCTCTGCTTAAGCACTCAGCCTGCTGGTCTCTGTGCAATGCCTATAAATTTCATCTGTCTTATAACTCCAGGTACCATGAACAGAAGAACACAGATGTAAAGGACTTGAGGATGGAGGTTAGTGGCCTCTAAAAGTGATAAAGGGGGTGCTTAGTTATCCATACTCTACTTCACTCTGAGCTAAACAGGAAGCCCCTAGGATTAAGGCTCCCAAATAGAACTGTCAGTTCCATACAGGTAACAGATAAAGAACAGCTAAACAGCAAGTACATTATAATCATCACACCCAATATATCAAGATCTACACTGTGGATACTAATTGCCCAGTTTCTCCTGCCAGATGCCACAGTATAGGGATTCTCTTCCATGTCCTGGTTCCTGGATGAGCCTGCAGCATCCTGTGTATTAAACACATTGCTCTTTTCTCCTCACGTGTGGGCAGAGAGAATAGCATGAGATTAACATCTCCACGCTTCAGTCAGGCTGTTTCCCTGTCTGTTTCTAACACTGGGGCAAGCATGTTAGACCATGAGACCTAGAGCATGGGTCTGTAGCAGGAGAACTTTAATGGCAGCCGGGGAGGTAGAGGGAACCAAACTGAATACCTTCCAGGAAGGTGTAATGCCTTGGAGGGCTGGAACTGCAGTTCTTTCTGTGGCTTTTACCTGGAGGCTTGTGTGAGAGTTACCTATGTCCTTTTGCATATCACACATCAGACAGTCATCATGCACGTGGAAACTGCAGGGGCAATGACTCCATGAGATGGGGCTAAAATGTACTGTCATCTAGATAAAAGGGATTCTCTCTTCCACACACAGACAGACATGTGGACACAAATGTTCGATGGCATCCAAGATCTGGAAGGTTAAAACAGCAGGTTATAAGGTTAAAGGTTAAAACAGAGACAACAAGTCCCCTGGACTGTGGGAAATAGGACTGTTCATCTTCTGACTTTTTAAATATCTTTGCACTCTAAGGACACCTTCAGTTTCCCCCCTCACACACGTATGTCCCTGATCTCTCTGGTCACAGTGGTCTGCCTCTCTTCTATGATCTGTCATCATGAGCACTCTGCTGGGCGCTGGCTCCAGTTATTAGGAGAGGCAGGGTGCCATAGTGAAAGGAGCACTAAACTAAGAATGGAAGAAGCTGGCTCAAGTCACACGACTCCCTTTGCCCCTCCTTGCTCCTTCTTCTGTAAAATGGACGTGAAAGTGCCCACCACATTGCCCTCACAGGGTCATGTGATGGTCACAATGAAAAAGAGAGAATGTACAGGTTACCACTGCATTTGCTTCCTATGGCTGCTGAAGTAAATTACAAAAAAAACTCAATGGCTTAAAACGAATATTTATTCTCTCATAGTCTGGAGCACAGAAGTCAGAAATCAGTATCAACATGCCAAAATCAAGGTGCCAACAGACCATCCTCCCTCTGAAGGCTCTAGGGGAGAATTGTCCCTTGCCTCTCCCAACTTCTCTATATGTTGAATCTCCCTCTGCCTCTCTTATAAGGACACATGGAACTGGACTTAGGACTCATCTGGATCATCTCCTCCAAATCCTTAAGTTAATCACATCTTCAAAGACCCTTTTTTCCAAGTAAGGTAACATTTACAAGTTCCAGGGGTTAGGACTTGATATCTTTGGGGCCACCATTCAGCATACTACAAGCATCAACTTCTACGTTTAATGTTAATGTACAATTCCTGCCTCATATTGTTTTCTTAATTCTTATCATTGCAATTAGAAGTTCTTTGAAGACAAGAACCAACTCATACTTTATAAGTACCATGAAAGTATAATGTACAAAGAGTTTTATTTTCATTTAGAAAATAAAATGCTTATTGAACTCAATTTTTAGTTCCCAGCATTAGAGTCCATGCAAAAAATTCTAACATAGTCAAGTGTTCAATCTTTTATTTCTAAAATAACCAGACCTTCTGTTCGAGAAGGAGAAGGAACTGCATCATAAATGCTTCCATTGTCAACTGCCAAGCGCTTTGCAGTGAGTGTCATTTGTAATGCATTGTTAGTGATAGTTCCGAATACCACCAGCATCCAGAGGCAGGAGAACTACTAGATGAACTCCAGACAAGTAACTGTAAACCCCTCACAGTCAGTCTGATTTATTTCAGTGTCAAGAAACAGAAAAGCAGCAGCAGCTAATCTGAAAGAGCTTGATATAGGCTCAAGATAGGGGTTAATTCATTCATTCATTTTTTCAACAAGTTTTTGTGAGGACATACTGTGTGTCAGATCCTAGGAACCAGTGGTAAACAAAATGGGCAAATCTCTGCCAATTTGGAGGTTTCATTCCAGTTGAGCAAGACAAACAACAAACAAATAAATGTTACACATCAGGTGGGGGCACTGGCCATAGGAAATATCATGGAGCAGGGTGGCGGGCGGTGGTGGTGCTGCTACTCTCATGGAGTGGCTAAGAAAGGCCTCTCTGTCACTATCACATTAAGGAAGTGAAGGAGAGAACCATTTGGGTATCATTTGGGTGTTCCTCTAGCTATTCTGGACAACTAGAACATCTTGTGCCAGAAGGCGAGGAAATGCTCAAAGACTAATACAGTCATGTCAGAATGACCCAGGAGTCAGCTTAAAAGGCTTCCCATTGATGAATTTTGGGACAACTTGACTACAAAAAAGGAATGGTGGTCATGAATAATGACACACCAAATCTAGATTTGTTTTTTAATTTTATTCTTCGTAAAAATACATGAGTTGATAGTAATATTCCTAAGTGAGAAAGGAAAGAAAATCCTTCTTTAGCTGAAGAACACCAGCAAAGAATAGAATTAGAAAATTGTGACAAACAGCAATATAATAACTGATGCAAGCAAGGTCATCAGTGAATGCAAACACCATCGGGTAAATGCTTGTTGAAAAAGGATATTCACACGGACTCAAAACATCACCCCAGAGATTACTTAACAAAGCAAAAGGGATATAACTACAATGGAAAAACGTGGCAGACACCAGTTTTGGGGCTTCCTGATGTGATGCCATGGGGAGGACATCATCACCTGTTCTTGCCAAATGTATTTACCCTGAATCTAAAGGTAAAGAAACCCTCAGAAAAATCAAGATTGTGGGACAGTCTACAAAACAGTTGCTAGTACTCTTCGAAAAATGCCAACCTTCTGAAAAGACACACATACAAATATAGTAGAACTTTCCAAATTAAGGGCGAATCTAAAGGTAAAGAAACCCTCAGAAAAATCAAGATTGTGGGACAGTCTACAAAACAGTTGCTAGTACTCTTCCAAAAATGCCAACCTTCTGAAAAGACACACATACAAATATAGTAGAACTTTCCAAATTAAGGGAGACTAAAGAGATATGACAACTCAACGAAATTAATTGGATCCTGGATCAAACAAAACAAACACACACAAAAAAACTTTTCTAGATACTTTTTGGGAACAACTGGAGAAATCTGACATGGACAGTATAATACTGTTCAAACTAAAGGGCATAATAATGATAATATGGTTATGTAGGAGAATGTGCTTATTCTTAGGAAATACATGCTTAAGTATTTAGGGGTGAAATATTATCTGGATGGCTGCAAATTACTCTCAAATAATTCAGCAAAAACTTTTTTTTTTTTCAAATATGTATGGGGCTAAGAGGGAAGTAAGGGAAAAGAGAAGGTAAATATCAAATACAGCAAGTGTTAATTGGTGAATCGAGATGCACATGGCTGTTGATTGGTACTATTCTTTCAGCTTTTTTGGTAGGTTTTTTTCTTTTTTTAATTGAAGAGGTAGGAGGAAAATGTTCCAGGAACAGAGGATAATAGGCCCTGACACGGGAACATATATGGAGTGTTTAAGAAAAAAGGAAAAAAAAAAAGGAGAAAAGGAATCCAAAAGGGAATCAGTGTGAGAGGCAGCAGGAAGCCAGTTGTGGAGGATGGGGGCAGCCACTGGAAGGTTCTAAGAGGAGCAACTCTGACTCTGAGAGCTGGACGGAGACGATCGTAAGAGGGCAAAGGTGGACTGAGCAGGAGGATAGGCTGGAGGCTACTGCAAAAACCTAGGGCTACATGACAGTGGCTCAGACTACGGTGGGACGGTGAAGGTGGTAAGTAAGGGAAGTCCACGCGAAGACAGAATCAATAGGACGTCTTAGAGGATGACTCGGTAAAAAATTTTAAAGGAAAGAATTAAAGATGACTTTTTGACTCAGAACTTGATTAGATTGAGCCAAATTCGTATTTTATAGAGAGAGAAAAAAACAATACGAACACCACTGTAAG
>NW_007726564.1:33488-36236 GCF_000696425.1 Galeopterus variegatus | reverse complement strand
GAAAAAAGGAAAAAAAAAAAGGAGAAAAGGAATCCAAAAGGGAATCAGTGTGAGAGGCAGCAGGAAGCCAGTTGTGGAGGATGGGGGCAGCCACTGGAAGGTTCTAAGAGGAGCATCTCTGACTCTGAGAGCTGGACGGAGACGATCGTAAGAGGGCAAAGGTGGACTGAGCAGGAGGATAGGCTGGAGGCTACTGCAAAAACCTAGGGCTACACGACAGTGGCTCAGACTGCGGTGGGACGGTGAAGGTGGTAAGTAAGGGAAGTCCACGCGAAGGCAGAATCAATAGGACATCTTAGAGGATGACTCGGTAAAAAATTTTAAAGGGAAGAATTAAAGATGACTTTTTGACTCAGAACTTGATAAGATTGAGCCAAATTCGTATTTTATAGAGAGAGAAAAAAACAATACGAACACCACTGTAAGAAAGTAAATATTTCTCTCAGTTTGGGGTATCTCCAGATTATTTTATTAACTGGAGCCAGTCATGATTCACCTGAGCAAACTGTCATGGGAAAAAAAAAGGAGAAAAGCATAAGCATCTGTGGTGTTTAGCTCATGTTTTCACTCGGCACCACTGGTGCAACTATCCCAGTTTCCTAGTGTCTCATCATTTACTGTCGCATTCAATTAGAATACGCAGCCACCTTGACACAAAGTCAGATTTTGTACTTCATTCTGAATACTGGGTTTCCAAGAACAATATGAAACTAATAATAATAAAACAAAACACTCGTCTTGGAACATTTCATAAACGTTATCTAATTCATTCTTACAACACCTCCAAGAGGTATTATTATCCATACTATCGCTGGAGCAACTTGAGAATTTTTTAAAATTCTGCATTTGTATCACTCCTCTTACTGAGACACCTCCGTGCTTCACATTATCACCATCTTATGCTTTCAAAGAATATCACAGCTTAATTCTCTTATCAACACGGTGGGCGTTAATGGCTGTATCCACATTTTTAAAATGTAGGAAATAGGTTTTTTTGAAATGATGTAAAATGTCTTTTTCTCTAGTCACAAAGAAACGCAGTAACAAAATGTAGCACAGAACAGAACCTACCCCAACACACACATACAGCAGAGTAATTTTTTCAATTTCCCCAAGAAGATCTAGTAAATAAGAGAGAACTGTGAAGGCTCCATAAAGTAATTTCAATATATTCTAAAACCAAAATTGAAAAGTTGGTTAAGTCAAGTAGTCACAAAGTTTGGCCCAAAAAACTGCACAAGCCACCATCCTACAGTCCTACCTGCAGGAGGTAGTAGGGCCAAAGGAATGTTAGTGGTATGAAGGAAGCGTCCTGTCGGTCCCCTAACATCACACGTTGCTCTGAACATCACAGCAACAGTGAGCGCACTGTCTCCTCAGGGCAGCAGCAGGCCAGCATGGCTAAAGAAACGAGGTATAGACAGCTCAGGTTAGAGCCACCGTGGTTATCAGAGCCACTGTGGGTATCAGAGCTGCTGGGCCCATGGCCTGATTTCCAAAATGAACCCAATTTAACCCTCATTGTATCATCTAGGCTCTGTCTAAAATAAAACTAAAAAATAAAAATGAAAAGAAATATAGGGCTCCACAAGTCAAAACATGCTTCCCACCCAGTAAGCACATTCTCAACAGAGGATGGAAAACATATAGGAACCAAGCAGAGGAGCTACAGAGCAACTAAATCACCTCCCCTGTAATTAGAATATTGTAATACTTATGCAGATGACTGCAAATTGAAGTGCTAAAGGAAAACGTAGACAGTGTAGTTTTACGCCACACAGTAGGAGCCATCCAGCTACTTGAGTATGAACAGGAACAGGTCACTTTCTAGATATTAGGAAGTGGGTATATTCTGTTGTTCAAACTTGGAGGGCTTGAAGTGAAGGGGGGAACACTTAATTATCACATTGGGACGAAGGCATAAATCGATCCAAGCCTGGACAAACTAAGATGTGTGGTCTCTGTAGACTCTCTTCCTCTGTTTTCACATCCGTAAAATGAAGACGGTGCCTGCCTCTTGGGCATGGTGCGAGAACTACATGAGTTAATACACCTGAAGTAATAAGAACGTGCCAGGCACGTAGCAAGCTCTCCGTACCTGGTTGAAACTAAGCCACAGCACCTGTAAATACCTAGGTGAGTAATCTGGGCCTTTAACCCAAGTCAGTGGACCAGAAAAGTCAACATAAAAAGGTAAGAGCAAAAAGAAAAAATGCAAATCATCATGACAAACAGCAAGACCCTGGGACGCCTGTCAGGGCCCGGAATAGGCAGACACCTACGCATGCAGGAGCGAAGGCTCTGCAAGAACAAACGTGTTCCAGGGACCCCAGTGGACCGGAAAGTGCTGCTTGCCATCTGACCTCACAAGACTTCATCTTCTAGGCTCTGCAACTTCATAGCAGATGAGCTTGTGATATCTGTTCACAAAATAATGTATTAGAGAAAAGTTGAAGGAAACCACTGAAGCGCCTTTCTCCAGTACATTTATTATGCTAGCCCTTTCCCATCACTGCTAACCATGTGAAGTCTACTCCGTCCATGCCCCGTCCTCCTCTGGAGCACCACAGACACATCATCTCATTCTCCCTTCTTTCGATTCCTACAAGCAACAGAAGGCTCCTGGTGGTGGCTCCAGCAGAAACCAGCAAGGGTTGGGCAGAGAGAGGTGCTAAGGGCCTGTCCATACCTGCCCTGCCACCACTCCAGTGACATCTGAGACTGCCAACCTTCTCATCCCTGCCCTGC
>NW_007726564.1:32073-32901 GCF_000696425.1 Galeopterus variegatus | reverse complement strand
CTTCTTCAGATTTTTTCAATGTTCTCCACAAAGTGAAAGAGGGAAAAATAGAATAAAAAAGACAAATGGTCCCACTCATCCTAAAAAGTAAATGAAACTAAAAGGGTTTAGTGGTGTAGCAGTCAGGTGACTTTCCCATTTTTACAGGTTCCCTGTGAACAGGAGATACAAAATAACAGCACATTGCCATGTGTTTGGTAAATGCTGATTATGTCTGCCCCTCACCATGGCAACAAGTGAAGTGAAGGCAGCCCTGGATACCCAGTAACCTTTCCAGCAGCAACAGGAAAAATGGGCCAGCTCTTGGCAAATTGGATTAGATGACAATTATCCTTGATGCTCTTTCTGTCAAGGTATTGTCTATTTTTCCTGCCCACCACTCTTAGAACCACAACATGTCCCATTCTTGCTCACACAGTGTTACTGCACGAAATACCTATACACTACTATTCTTGCTTTGTCAGTGAGGTAGGCAATTCACAGATGAAGACAATGAGGGTTCCAGAAGGTCATGACTTGCCCAAGGTCACCAAGTTTGTATGTGGTGGGGGAAGTGGCCAAGATTCTGGCACTATGACTCCTAGTCTGTCAGGGTTACAAACTAAATGTCTCCAGGGCCAGTTAGGTAATGTGAATGAATGAAGCTAGGTAGGTGGGTTCTGCACTGAACTGGACAACAGGGGCCCCATAGGAAAAAGGCTGCAGTGACCCAGCTGGAGACAGAATGTCACCATAAGGGAATAGAGACTCACTGAAGGACCTGAGTTTTTCAAAAGTAGCCTCCAAAGTCTCCAATTCGGAATTCTCTTATTGCTTCAAAGCATATTT
>NW_007726564.1:29384-30580 GCF_000696425.1 Galeopterus variegatus | reverse complement strand
TTTTCTCTGTCCCTCGCCATAGCCAGGCATAGTCTTTAATATACTCTGGGGTTTACCTTTCTACTCTGTCCTTGAACCTTACTTTATTTACCTTTCTACTCTGTCCTTGAACCTTACTTTATTTATAATTGATACCTGGTCAGTTTTTACATTTTGATAGCTATAATTTACTATTTATGGAAGAATCAAAATGCGTCCCATACCTCTCAAGGTGCCAGCATCTCTCTCAAAACATACCTACTACAGAACTGTATGTCATGTTCTAAGCAAAGATAAAACCGTCAGAACAGGTTTGAGTCCCAGGGAATTACACAGTCATTCAATCAATACATACTTACAGAGACTCTCCTATGTGTGTCAGGCACTATTTTAGGTTTTCTGGATACGTGTGTGGAAAAAAAAATAGACAAAAATTGTCGTCCTGGTGGAGTTTATAGTATAGTGACAATATTATTCTCTGAAGCTAGTACTATATCCTACCAGCAATGTGGCATGTGAGTTTTCAGTCACAGCTGAAACAGGAAGAGAGAGGTTTGGGAGACCTAAGGAGAATAGACTACCTTCTCTATTGCCAACTCTGGCATAGCTGAATGTGTGTTTACCACCTTGAGATTCCAGTAACCAAATGGAGAAGCAAAGAAAAGCACAGAAGAAGGAAACAGAAGGAGCATAGGAAGTGTGGCAGGTGCTCTAAAGGCTGTCATCCACTCGGATGTTGGGGGATGAAATGGAAATACAAAAGAACATCGCTATACCATAACGGAAATGTGGTCACTGAGTAATTGGGCCAGCTCCAGCTACTTACCCGGGCAAGGCATGCTCGGTGCCAAGAAAGACACTGAGAATGTAAAATGAGGTAGCCTCCTTTGGAATCTTGCTGTCTAATCACAATCCACATTATGAGCTGGCATAGATCACATCCACATCACTCAAAAAGCACTGATGTCATCATCATACGAACAGCTCCTAATTGGTAGCCAATTTATTAAGTACTGGGGATTATGGGAAATTCTCAGTAGCTATGGTGAAGATGATAAATTCCACTTACGGTCTTGAAGATGATCTCTGTCACACTGGTAGCTGATAAACTGATATTTGGACCCTATATATTTTTTAGTTTGTGAACAAAATATGTATTTTGCCTTTTTCCCAGCCCTGCTGGAAGAGAAAAAAGTGTCAGAATTTCAAGATGAAAA
>NW_007726564.1:0-28033 GCF_000696425.1 Galeopterus variegatus | reverse complement strand
ATCAGAGATACCTAATTCTAAGCTGCCAACCTTACATCCCTACCTAGAACTTATTCAATGCGAAAGACCAAACTCATCATTACTATATTTTCCTCCCTCCCTAACTCTGCTCTCTTGGGTTCCACTCAAGTCATTAATGCTAGAAATCTCAGTCATTCATTGAAAATTATCTACTAAACACCTGCTATGGGTACCTTTTATTCATCAAGTTCTGTGACAAAGATTGTTATTTGCCAAATGTATTTCCTCTTTTTCCTGGATACAAGTAAGCCGTATTTCCTAGGCTTCCTGGTTATAAGGTGTGGTCAGAATGCTACATTCTAGGCGATGGAATGGGAATGCAAGTGACATGTGGCCACTTCTAGGCCTGGCAGTGCATGGTCCTCCATGCTCTTTCCTTTTCCACCAGCTGGATGCTGATTCCCGGGGCAACCTTGAAGGCTATGCATTAGAGATCCCCTTGCATCCCTGAATGAACCTATGGAGCAGATCCCTCCCCCAAACAGTTGGTCTGTGAGTGAAAAATAAAATTCCATTGTATTTGAGCCATTCTACATTTATCTGGTGGTTGATTTGTTAGCAGCACTGTAATTAGTACATCTTCTATTTCGTATTCATTCTTTAATAAATATTTCTCAAACACTTACCACATTCCCCGCATTGAGTGAAGCACTGGGGAAATAAAAGTGACTAACTGAGATCACAAGGTCTACCTAAACCAGATAATTAAAATTCAGTATAAATGATCTCATAGAAAGGTATGTCTTAAGTTGGTCACAGTGGAAAGATCTGAGACTTTGTTTTGAGTCCTAGGCTAGTTAAGTTGCTTTATCTTTATGTGCACTAGCATCTTCAACTATAAACCAAAGCAATAGCGCTTCCTATTTCACAGAAGTGTTGGGTGGATTCAATTGAATGAAATCATATATATAAAACTGCTAGTATTTTGGGGTTTTTTTTGGCAGCTAGGTGATATAGGGAACTGAACCCTTGACCTTGGTATTACAGGGCTGTGCTCTAACCAATGGAGAAACTGGCCAGTCTGCTTGGCCAAATATAAAGTACTTGACAAATCTTAATGTAATTCACTGCAATTGTCCTGTTACTCATGAAATATTGCACCGTACCCTCATTAGAGTTTCTGCCTAAAACCCAATCTATTCTTAATGCTGTTAAGAGTACATTTCCTTAGTCTGAACTCAGATGTCCTTTCCTTATTTGAAAAATCTCCCATGACTCCTGAATGCTTACAAAATGAAAGTCAAACTTTTAGCTTAATATTCGAGCTCCTACATGGCATGGCCCTGAATTAATTTTAAGTCCATACAAAATCTCTATACAATTCCATGTTTTTCTCCTACTCCACCCACCCTCTGTTCCAGCTGTGTTCTAGTGACACAATATTTCTACAATATACATTTTTCTTTTTATTTGGCAGCTGGCCAGTATGAGGATCCAAATCCTTGACCTTGGTGTTGAAACATCACACTCCAACCAACTAAGCTAATCAGCCAGCCTCTATTTCTACAATATACTATCTTACCTCCATGATTTTGTTTTTCTTTTCTATCTGCTTTCGTCCTTCACCCCCACTTCTCCCCAGTGAACTCCCAAGATTTTTCAAGGTTCAGCTCAAACACAACCAGTCCTGTAAAACTTTTCTCCAAAACACTCCTCAAACTTCACTCTCCTCTGCACTACCATATTATTTCATCTGAGTCTCTTTTCTCCTCCACTAGTGATAGCATCTTCATTTTGAATACCCTACTGTATTTAGGAAGAAAAAAGAAAAGGAAAGATGAATATTTGATGAAAACATGTTACACAGAAGGAAAAAAGTTCAGAAGACAGTTTAATTTCTTGCGGTTGGATCACCAAAAATGGACAAATTACAAGAGCAATGAAATTCTCCAGACAGAAAAAAAAAAAAAAAACTATTCCTATGCTTTAGCATCTATTATATTCAGAGGATGCTTTATAAAAGCTATTACATGGAACTTTCATGTTGAAAGTCACTTTTATAATAATAAATATAATCCCATCAGCTGAAGAGTAGAGCTAAAGTTCAAAGTCATTAACTTATTTCCCTAGTCAATTCTTCTTCACAGATTGCAGTTCAACCCTACTTCAGAAATGTGAGAGAAACATATTTATTAAATTGTCCCACTGATATCATCCAAATCTTGTAAGTTGGTATTTTTGAGGAACTAGCTAGGAATGGCAAGTTTTTCATTCATTTGCCCATATGAAATAAAAAAAAAGTATTTATTAATAAAAAAAAAATTAAGTTGCCCTTTCCATCAACTGAGAGTTTGATTCTAATTTCTTCTTTATGATTAAAAAAAGAGGGGGAGGGATGCTGGGTACTCTATTTATATCTTTTGATTATATATGAGGAAAACTCACTATATCTGTAAATATTGAACTCCATTAGAACATATATACTATATAAGAGTACTAGGAGTATTTTCTATCATGTATTCTTGTAACAAACCATGCTAAAATGCAAGATGAGTTTCCTTAAGGATATTTCTCTAAGGAAAAGGGAAGAATAAATTTAAATATGCCTATGAGTGAGAGGGTGGAGGTATATAACTGAGTTCAAAGAAGATTTTGAAAAAATACTAACCCTTTTAGACAACTTAAATACTTTATCCTGTAAATAATGGTATATAAAATAGTTTGTGGTAACATAGTATAGTACTCTATCAGGAATTAGGAAATATTTTCTAGAAATTGTAATAAATTGTATCACTTTAAGAGACTGATCAAAATTTATGGAATTTACTGCAGCTCATTTCCTAAGAAAGCAGTATGAAAACCTGTACACACACAGAAGTCAACTACTAATCACTCAACACCAAGTGAGATATTAGTAAGATATGTTAAATGGAATAGTACATTTTTTCAGTGATCCTGTAAGTCATTAAGTAAACAATTCAACCAATTTCCTCACTCTATATGTGAACACTAAGGCAACAATTAAGAAAAAGCTGTTTATTGTGTATTGCAGAATCCAAAGTGTTCAAATACTGTGGTGAGAACTGGGGGAACAGAAAGACAAAGCAGCCCTGGGCAGGCCCTGGAGCGCGCTTACCTCCAAAAGTGAAAAGCCAAGAGAGGACTACAAGGGCTGCCTGGACTGGATGGGGTTGGACTCAGGCTCCTTGGAGTGAGACTGAAAGTTAAAATAATGTCATTCCAAGAGGGAGAAATGATTGCAGTGAAAATAGCACAGCTCATTTAAGGGACTATGTTCCCTTTAGGCCAGAATCACTATGGCATGCTTATCAATACCACTAGGTAATCATCTAATCACTTGCCCTTTTACAGCTCTAAAATACAGAACAAGTAAAAGGCTTCCTGCTGAAATTTACATTTTAAAAACTACAGCTGCCATTTTTATTTGAGCCTTTTCTTTGTCACAAAGCAACTTGGCAGATATCTTCCACATATGATTTTTGCATCAAAGAAAATCCAGTGTCGTTTAATATTGATATATTCTATTCCAGATTAAGAATTACTGGTAAATCTGTAGCAGAACTAAAGGGAACTAGTTAGCAGACAATGAAAAAAAAAAAAATTCAGGTTAAATACTACGGTTTTGAAACAGCACAGCAACTAACATTTCCATGGTAAATCTGTAGCAGAACTAAAGGGAACTAGTTAGCAGACAATGAAAAAAAAAAAAAATTCAGGTTAAATACTACGGTTTTGAAACAGCACAGCAACTAACATTTCCACATAGGAAGATATGTTTCTAAGCACTGCAGGGAAAAGTGAGTCTTCCTCATAACAAAGACCCACTACATTTTCTCTAATCCTCAGGGGCAATGATAAAAAAGATTTCTTATGATTATATTCATAATAAATAACTTCAAAAATTCTTACATGTAGCTATAAATTTTACTTTCTAGAGAGGTTTTCTCAAATTCATCTGTCAATGGACCATTGCAATCCTAGCCCCCTACCAACCCATCTAAACCACCATACATATTCAGCAGCCAACTCTCAAATATTCATCATAAGGTGGTTGAAGAGAGCCCATTATCTTTTTTTCTTTTGGCCTATGCCTCTTCTCTGTTAGGAAGGTAATGAAACTTAAATTAGATATTTTTCTTATAAGAATTTTGCCAATAGATCTATCAAAGTATGATGTTTATAGTCAATTCCCAACTATGTTTTACATGGCAAAATCAAACTGATAATTAGCTAGGTGTTCTGGTCCCAACTCTTAGGCTGAAGTGAGCAACAGAAACCCTCACTATGGTGCAACTAGTTTTTGAAGAACACTCTTCTGCCTCCTTACTGGACAGTGGCTCTACACTCTATCACGTTTTCCTACCTTACAGAATGGGATCTTGGAACAGAGCTACATATCGGTCGATTCTAGCTGGTTGTGCCCTTCATGGGTACAGAGAGTTGGCAACAGCAGCTAACATCAGATTTGGGCTTATCATAGTTTGCAAATTCTTAACACCATCTTTGTCTCCCATTATATGGATAATTGAGACTTGGCTGTTTGTCTTAAACTGAAATATAAAATTATTCCTTGAACTACTCCAATTTATTTAATAAAGTGTTTCAGCAAAGTATTATATCTTCTAAAACCATTCTCTGGTTGGGTGCCAGTGCTTGATAAACTAAGCAACCGGTTTCCTTATACATCCAGAGCATAGTCTGAAGCTGCTGCTCTTAAACATACTGTACTCTAACTTAGGAGCTCCCTGGAAAGCTCTAGGGAATGTCCACTGATATCCATCATTTTATCTAAGTACAGTCTTATTTATCTTTTCCAGTCCTAAAATAGGCCGCACAGGCACTGACGCCACTCCGTCTCCAGGAGGAACGCGTATGATGCGTGCTACCAGTGCCTACAAACCTAATTCTATAGTTACATTAAAAAAAAAAAAAAAAAAAAAAAAAAAAAAAACCAAAAAAAAACTCCAGGAGGAACGCGTATGATGCGTGCTACCAGTGCCTACAAACCTAATTCTATAGTTACATTAAAAAAAAAAAAAAAAAAAGCAAAAAGCCTAAAAAAAAAAATTTCCAAATTTTTTCTCAGAAATTAGAAAGCCAGGCATAGACTATTTAGATGTCATAAATTTCTGTATAAATTAATGACCCAAAATATATTTGGTGTTTCACACCCAGGGTTTCAATTTCTGAAACAGAAATCAGAAACTGCCCCCATGTTATTGATAAATCAGATGGAAAATTTAGGATTGCATTTACAGAGTTAAATATGCCCATGTAATACTCCATAGCTGCAATACCTATGGAATAAACTCTCCTGAAAGAAAAACAATAATGTGTCATGAGAAAACACCCAAAAACTGTTCTACACATTTGGGCTGTGAGTTCGGACCCTGTTATAAGGTCCTGCAAATAATTAAAATTATATACATTAAACCTGCTTTTAATAAAATTAGTGATAAGGCTTTTTATTACAACATGTCTCTGCAGTGGTTACAAATTAAATTTACACAGAGGCTGCAGAATTGGCTTTCTCCATGAATGAATGTAAAGTTAGCTATATCTGCTTAAGAGTAATTGTACATTTCAAGGTAAACACGTTCAAAGGAAATTACATGCTAATACTACAGGTTGAACTTCCTTAATACAAAAATCCAAAATGCTCCCAAATCCAAAACTTTTTGAGCATTAACATGATGCTCAAAACAAATGCTCACTGGAGCATTTCAGATTTTCAGATAAGGGATGCTCAACTGGTATGTATTCTGCAAATATTAAAAAAAAAAAAATTCAAAATCCAAAACACTTCTGGTCCCAAGCATTTCAGAGAAGGGATATTCAACCTGTAAAATGACATTTAACAGTGATCCTCTATTCTCCTGTCTCAAGTTCCTCAGCTGAAAGAGTAATCTGTTTTAAATGAACAGTGACAATTACCAGGGTAGAGGATAGACTGAGGGGGTATGGCCTAATATTAAAACAAAATCCAGGGTACCCTCTGTGTTTAGCTGACTCATATCCTGTGCTATCACTGGCAAAGTCGTTAAACTTGTGGTATACATCAGTGTTTCAAATTATAAAATGGAACATTTGATACAACTGCGTTTGTAGTTTTAAAAGTTAAAGTGTCTCCTCTTAATGTGGACAAGATGCCAAAAACGAAAGGAATAAAAGACAATGTGAAATGATATCTATTAAGTCTGAAAAAAAAAAAAAAAAACCACACACACACAAGAAAGCAGCACAACCAAAAACAGAGGTAACAGCAAAGCTGGAGGTAAATGCTCCTGGGTTTTTAAAATAGAGCTACTTTAGTTTTGCATTTTCAGAATGCTAGAGATAGGAGGATTAAGTAGAAGAATGAGTGCATGCCACTAAAATATTCCACATAGATGGTGAGGGTTGAATGTTAAGTTGGGGGTGGAGATGGAAAAATATTAGGGCAATGGGTAAATACTGTTTGTATCTCTATTATGAAAAATGCCACATCCAGCAAGAAAGTGGTAAGAGCCCTCTAACTTTTTATGTGAGCTCCTTGTTAGTACAAAATCAATGTACAATTTTAGAGCAAGAAGATTAGAAAAGTTTTCATTTCAGAATTTCATGCTTTTATTAATTTATTAATTAACTGAGGAAATAACTTCTCTTGTATGACGCACTCACAGAATTCAAGAGGAATAATTAATACTCAGAACTGAGCACAGTTCTCTTCCTGCAGTCTCTTCCTGGAGGTAGTCCAGTATGAGATTATAGAGACTACACAGATCTCACTAAAATACAATTCTATGTCTAAGCTATAAGTTAGAAAAAGGGATATTTATATTTTTCTACCAGATTTATATTTTACTGTTTATTATCTTGAAGTGTGCCAGCACAGACTAACTCACAGCTTCTGCATCTTTGACTAACAGATTTAAAATAAAAATTTGCTGACACTTCCTGCACCACAGATGTCTAACTTCTGCGCCACAAATTAGATATGGACATTTTCACGTAGCTACGTCAAATCAGAAGGCAGTCGGATGAGTTAATGGGTTAAAAAAAAAAACAGCTAAGCAAACAGAGCTCAACTAGGTAAACACATTGCATGCAGTGGCTGGAGACTCTGCAGAGAGGATTCTAAATGTACTACAGTTCATTAATATTCTGTTGCACAGATAAAACATAGATCACATCTAATGAATGTCACAAATAACCCTTCTCTTACATTCTATTCCATTGTAATGTCTTCTATTATTCAATGCAGACAGAGGCCTTTCTTTAGAAAAGGCAGCATGGGGATAAACAAACAGTAAAGAGAGGAGGAGAAAAAGACAGATACACCATGGCCTACTGATACATTCTTTCACAATGAGCTGTTAAGATGTTTCCAGAACTGAGGTTTAGTAACTTTAAATATGCAGCAATGCTTTTCCTCTGACTGCAATGCAAAAATGCTGGGTCTGGGTTTCCACATTAGCTGAAACCAAATGCCATGCATTTAAGACATGTTCCCCTACCTCACACTGCAGTACTCTGAGGCTGTCAGTACAAACAAATGCTAAATAGCTATTGGTTGCCAGAAAGCAAGTGCCATGCAGAAAGCATTAAAATATTAAAGCAGACAATACTTACTCCAAGGTCAGCCCCGGAATCTGTAGCCTTTCCCGCTGGGCTTTCATGGTTGTTATATGTTACCACACTCTATTGTAACCATGACACACGCTCTCTGCCACGTCCCGGTGATGACAGAGAGCCAAAACGAACCTCTCTAAAGGACTGGACTAATACTCTCCCGAGGGGGAGGGGGATCCTGCAAGTTTGGGTCCTTCCACCTCTAGCGTAATCAAGAGATGTCAGCTGCTTTCCTCAGGTTAACAGCAGTGCACACTGCACTGATTTTGTTAAAGGGGATGAGGCTTGCAGCTCTGCATATCAAGTAATTGGTTTCTGATTTTTTTTTTTTTTTTTTTTTTTTTTTTTTTTTTTTTTTTTTTTTTTTTAAAGAAAGTCGCTCCACTCACAGACCCAGTCTTCACCTCAATGAAATGAAAAGTCCTTTTCACCATGCAGACTGAGGGGGAAGAAATAAAGCAACAGTATCATACTTGTAAAAGAGTTTATCTCAGGGAACGGCAACTACTCCCCAGCTCCTTGTGATGCTCTCAAATAGAATTAAGCTGCCCTGAGGAAGCTACGCTAACTCTTCCCTTGGTGGAGTTAACCAAATCACTCATATTCCACAAGAAAGAGATGTGGAAAGGTACTGAATAAAAATAATTAGGTTTTTTTCTATATATGGCAATCATCATAAAGAGGAATAAACTGTGTTAATTTGGGGGAAGTTAAACTCTGTTTTGAGGCAAAGACTTGTGTAAACAGGCAAAACCCTACCTTGGGAAAATACCAACTGGAAATGCAAGACATAAAAGCTTGTATTTTTATTTTTGAAAAGCTGATTTTTAAGAACATCTCAGTGCTCCATACTTTACAAAAACAATCTACTATGACTAAGGAAGAAAAGAAAGAACATATATTTTGAAAGCCTGAAAGTTTCATCCTGTATTTATTCAAAGGACACAATTTTTCATAGTATTCATAACTTGGAACTAAGTGTACTTCCATTGTTGTGTATGAAGAACGTATCTGACTCACTTCCTCTAATGCATTTTAGAATGCTTTAAAATTTGGCAACCACTGGTTTGTTGAGAAGGAACACTAGAACAAATTAGAACTTTATTTTATCAAGAATCCTAATTTTTTTTTTTCCTTTTTGTCTTTTTTCGTGACCGGCAACGGATCGCAACCCTCAGTGTCGCGCCCGTACCGGACCGGGACCGGCAACGGGATCGCAACCCTCGGTGTTGCACCCGCACCTTGCTCAGCCAGTAAGCGGCCGGTCTGTATGTGGGATCTGAACCCTCGGCAGGAGCATGGCGCTCCCAAGCGGCGCACTGTAGCAGTGCGCCACCGGGCCGGCCCCAAGAATCCTAATTTTTGAGCACCACACATACACAGCCAAATTGTGGTGAAACAATGTGTTCAAGAAGTTACATTTCAAAGGCTATGAAGTCAAACTCCATCTTTTCCAGGTGAAGAAACAGGGTGCACAGTTGGCAGCAGTGCTAGGACTGGATTTTGGTGTGTTTACTCCTACGCCAGTGGCCACCATAGGCAGGGATGCCACATACAGTTGTTCATGATATGCCCTGCACAAGGATGCTGGGCAAGGCGAGAAGTGGGGGCTGATGTCCAGCCTGCTTCCCATGTTTCCAAACCCACACCTGGCTCTGGGCTACTTCCACTCCATTTATCTCATTCCCACAAAGCCACCCTCAGCTCTGTGCCCTTCTAGAGGGCGATCTGTTTCTGACTCTACAAAGGTGCATATGGGCTAGTGGAGGTTTATATGATATTTCTAGAACCATTTTCTAAACCCTTACCTGCCAACTTGTTAATGTTTACTAGTTACCAACTTCTCCTTCAGTGTGGGCCCACAGAACTAATCAACCCTCCTACCTGCTGAGACAACAAATCCATACTGGAAATACAGTCATTGGATAGTCATTGCTTCCATATGGAGGCAGGCAGAAATGTAAAAAATGATTGTAATTTAGCATAAAAAAGCATAACATGAGGAAATCATAAAGATATAAACTTTAGTTAGGAAAGTCAGGGAAGGTTTGAAGTATGGGTGTCATAAGCCAGGTTATAATAAAAAAGAAAAGGGAGAAAAATCAGTTACTACTCTACACCAAAATATAAAGCTAAATTATCAAATTCTTTAACTTTTAAGGTAGAATCCCATCTCAGGAAACACATAAGAATGTTATTCAATAGACTTCTATACACAGATCTTCTTAAGTGATTTCAGTTCCATATTGCCAACGGACCACAAAACATTTTCACTTGGATTTCCTCTTAGTACTCCTAATTTAGCATATCCAAAAGCAAAATCACCACACTGCGCCCCATCCTGTCAAATAAGCCTCCTTCCAGCCCCCTTCCAATATCAAATATCCATGCTCTTGCATTCTTTCCACCTAAACCACACTGATCTAAGATACGTCGTGTCTTGGCTAGAAATCTATAATTTCTTCCTAACTGGTCTCTCTACTGCCTTCATGGTAGTTTCTACACTTCGTTGACCACATAAACTCCAGAGTGATCTTTTTTCAGAATATGTCACTCTTTTGTTCAAAACCCTCCAAAAGCTTCCTTCTCAGAGTGAAGGCCGAAAACCTAGCACACTTGGCCCAAAATGGGATAATCGAGCATCAATAGAAGCGATAATGGCAACGTATTAAAACATGTCAAATGTTTAAAGTCATGAGTTCAAGAAGAGAAGAAAGGGAGGAAAGAAGAAAGCCAGCCAGCCAGCCAGTTGGGGTCACCTTTGGAGGATGCTAGAGAACTAGGAAAACACATTTATCCTGCTTTCCTTATGAACTGCAACTCATAGAGGGGGAAAGGATTTTCTTTCTAGAAGTATTGCAGTTGGTAAATAAAGAAGGGATGACATATGTAGAATATCACCATTTTTCAAACCCTGATGAGTCAGTGATCTAGGGTAGGCCATGATCATCAATGACTGCTGACATCACAAAGAGAGAGACACTGAGATTCCTGTGCCTCTTGGGTAACATGCAGGAAGTGGCCTTACCAAAAAAGCCACATCACCCCTGCATACAACCAAGCCTCTACATAAAAATATCAATTTACAGGAAATACAGGGACAACAAAACATGTTAAACAATATCACAGAGATACAATCAGCAAAAGGTAGACGTGAAAGTCAGAACAAATAACCTAGTTTCTCAAACATTTTCACCAGAGGAAAAAAGAGATGGAAGAGTAATCCAAAGATTAAGAAAGACTTAAGAGACATATCAGCTAATTGCAACATATGAACTTTTTGTGGGTCCTGATATCAAACACTGCGAACAAACACATGATCAGACATTTAGAAAACAATCAGGGTAATACACATAGGTAAAATATATATATATATATTTTACACACACACACACTTCAGCCTTAAATATATATTGCATATATGTATATATGTGTATACATGTCTATGTAGGTGTATATACAAACACACACTGGATATCTGATGAAACTGATCAATTATTTTTAAGTGTAATATTGGATAATGATCACCTTTATCTTTTAGAGCTACATACAAAAATATTCACAGATGAAATAATGTGTGTAGGATTTGCTTCAAAATAATCTGGAGGGAGGAGTAAGAATACATATAAAATAAAACTGGCCATGGGTTACTATTTGTCAAATCTTGCTGACTCATTATACTATTTTCTCTACTTTAGCATATGTTTGAAATTTTATCTAACAAAAAATTGAAAATTTGAGCCTCACCAAGGCTCCAAAGCTCCACAGGAGAAGCACATGCCCACAGCTCCCTGACCTCTTCTACGACTCTCCCACCCCGCGACTTCTCACTATGTTCACATCCACCAAGCACACTCCTACCTCATGGCCTTTGTACTTACTGCTCCTGCTGCTGGAACTCTTTTCCCCTGAGAAGCCCAGATGTCATGCTCCTGAACTTCCTTTACATCTTGCTTGACCCCCCCCCAATTGAAAAGTGTAAGACTCCCAACACCTAGTGTTTCCTTCTCCTCATCTTGATGTATTTTTCCTCTTAGTACTTATCACCTGACATATTTTATGTTTATTTATTGTCTGTCTTCTCCTATAAGAGTGTAGGCTCCATGAAAGCATGTTGCATGTTGTTTATAGCTTTATACCTTCAGTGTCAAGATCAGCCCACATAACTAACTACTCAGTAAATATGTGCTGAAAATGAATGAATGACCCTCCACATATTGCAGAAACCACCAATTAAAGAGATTTACCCTCCTTTTTCTTATAATCGTAGCTCTCTACAGTTTTAGATAGCTAACAATGACCCCAGGGAGTGGCCTCTGAGAAACTGGAGAATTGGGCACGTTCAGCACATTCAGATACCACAGTACCTAAAGACCCAGAAAGGACCCCACTGGCTAGGGGGCACACATCACAGACCATGTGTGCAGTGGAGGAGCCTAAGGTTACACTAGAGTAGTGTGATATGTTTTGGTGGGGGTGGGTGGATGAGGAGGACATTGGTTCAAACTACTTTGGTATGACTGAGAAGACATATATATGCACACATACATACATATATATACACACGTGTTTTATATATATGTATAAATAAAAAAACAAGGCTGAAGTTAAGGAGCCTTCTGTTCTTACAGGAAAGGGACACCACTGCCACATTAATGGTGACAATATGGGTTTTCAATAAACCCAGTAGCATGGCTTAAGGCTGGGTCCTTCTATGTATTCTCCAGAGTAGTTGTTTTCAAACAGGGTTTGCAATGTCTGGAGACATTTTTGGTTGTCTCAACTTGCAGCAGGGGAGGGGGCTTGCTGCAACTGGCATCTAGTGAGTAGAGGCCAGGAATGCTGCTTGTCATAGTCTGATTATGCTACTGTAACAGAATGTATGAGAACAGGTAATTTACAAAGAACAGAAATTTATTTCTCACAGTTCCGGACACTGGGAAGTGCAAGATCAAGGCACTGGCATCTGGTGAGGGCCTTCTTGCTACGTCCTCATGTGTGGAAGGCAGAAGGGCAAGTTACCTGAATGCTATGTGAAGCCTCTTTCATAAAGGCCTTAATCTCATTGCTGGGAGACCTCATATCCTGATCACCTCTTACAGGCCCCACTTCTCAATACTATCATATTGGCAACACATGAATTTTGCAGGTGACACATGCAAACCACAGCATTGCTAAACATTCTACATTAAACAAGATATCCCACCACGACAAAAAAGTACCCAGTCACAAATTAATAGTGCTGCTCTAGAAACCCTGCTCTAGAGATAAGGATCAATTTTTGCAGGATCCTCAGTATCCCTGACCCATTTTTTTTTTGTCTTTTTCGTGACCGGTAAGGGGATCACAACCCTTGGCTTGGAGTCACCCGCACCGCGCTCAGCCAGTGAGCACACCGGCCAGTCCTATATAGGATCCGAACCCGCGGCGGGAGCGTAGCTGCGCTGCTCCTGAGTGCGCCACGGGGCCGGCCCCCTGACCCATTTTAAACATTTTGATTCTGATTTCATTGCACTTGTCCTAGGAGAGGAAAAAAGAGATCAGTCTCATTGTTTCACGTCTCATCCCACATTTCTTCTCTCAGCAGTATCACTAACCTGAGTGTACGTGTATACTTCTGTCCTGGTTTCAATGGGTATGGCTTTTTATAGCTGGAGCCCCAGAAGTGTCTTTAAGTCACAGAAACCTAATTACCAGGATCTCTATGCCATACACAAACAGCAACCTAGATATGCAATTCTGCAAGCAAGATGACCCAAACTACATACAAAATAAGCCCCACAGTGGCTCTGAGGCCATACTTAAAGAGGCTAGTTGAAGAATAAAGCCAGGTACATGTATGAGGGGTCTTCAAGAAGTTCATGGAAGAACATATATTATCTTTTAATTCAATTTTTCCATGAACTTTTTGAAAAAACCTTGTATCTGAGGCACATGGGCAAACATAACAGTTTTTACTTCTCAGATAAAATCTAAGGGACAGTACTCCCCAGTTCAATACTTTCTCACTTTTTTCCTCTTTAGATTCAAGGCTTCTACAAGAACTATTCAAAGTCATAAGGCAAGAGTAAATGTGAGTATCACTCTCCCTAAACATTCAACTATCTATATATTATTAAAAGGTATGCAAGGTTGATGAAAACTTTCAAAAAAGGTGGATATGTGTGTGTTCTCTTCTTTTACCATTCACATAATCCAATAAAGGTTTGACAAGTCATTAACATTTTTAATCTCTCAACAGCATTCATTTAATAAACTCTTTTTCAGCAGTCCCTGTTCTATGTACGAGATCTCCAGCAGTCAATGAGACAGAAAGGCACACCTATGGAACCCATTTATCAGAGGAAATAGGACATAAATAGGATCATTTCTCATAATGAATGGTACTGCCATTGCAGGGTGATGGTCAGTGAGTTGGGGAAAAGACAGTGTCTTTAGATCGGGACCAGGAGGACTAGGTGATGGGCAAGCTTCACTTGCAGGATGGAAGTTGCCAGTGCATGAAGAGCCAGGAAAAAAAGTACTGCAGCAGAGGTAGCAGCAGTGCCAGGTCTCTGAAGCTGCAGCAAGGCCGNTACTCCCCAGTTCAATACTTTCTCACTTTTTTCCTCTTTAGATTCAAGGCTTCTACAAGAAATATTCAAAGTCATAAGGCAAGAGTAAATGTGAGTATCACTCTCCCTAAACATTCAACTATCTATTTATTATTAAAAGGTATGCAAGGTTGATGAAAACTTTCAAAAAAGGTGGATATGTGTATGTTCTCTTCTTTTACCATTCACATAATCCAATAAAGGTTTGACAAGTCATTAACATTTTTAATCTCTCAACAGCTGAAAGCATTCATTTAATAAACTCTTTTTCAGCAGTCCCTGTTCTATGTACGAGATCTCCAGCAGTCAATGAGACAGAAAGGAACACCTATGGAGCCCATTTATCAGAGGAAATAGGACATAAATAAGATCATTTCTCATAATGAAAGGTATTGCCCTTGCAGGGTGATGGTCAGTGAGTTGGGGAAAAGACAGTGTCTTTGGATCGGGACCAGGAGGACTAGGTGATGGGCAAGCTTCACTTGCAGGATGGAAGTTGCCAGTGCATGAAGAGCCAGGAAAAAAAAGTACTGCAGCAGAGGTAGCAGCAGTGCCAGGTCTCTGAAGCTGCAGCAAGGCCGGCTCTTTAGTGGACACAGAGAAAGCCATGTGTGCAATGTGTAGTAACTGGCCAAATAATCGGTCAGCATTTACATAATGCATGCCATTATGGGGATGCAAACATGAGCCATATATAAGTTTGGGTCCTAAGAGTTGTATCATCTGGTGAAGCAGTAAGAGTAGAATAAAAGTAAAGGGGGAATCAGATTTATGTTCTACATGCTGAGGAGGTAAGAAACAGATTTGGTTATAGTGGCATCTTCTAATAACTGGAGTTAACGTTTCAAGCAGGTCTTTATAAGGAGCTAATCACTTCACAGAGCAGGTAATAAGAGGCTGTCTTATGCATTCATTCACTGGAAAAATATATCAAATGATGCCTGTGCATCAGGGCAGGAGCATCTTTCACTCTTCCCCGCTTCTCTCCCCGACTTCTCTTCCTTCCCTGAGCATGAGGCCAAAGAGCATTTATCACTGGCATCTACATAGTTTGCTAGAGAGATTTTAAGATCTCTAAAGGTGTCAAACTGACCGCCTGCATACCTCTTCTCAAGAAACTAATGGGGGATATGCCCCACCTGAACAATGAAATAAACCATCAAAGAAAAATGTATGAGATCAAGGAAAAGGCAGAACATGGAGAGGGCGAAGGGAATTCCCAGGATGACAATAACAATGGCAAAGGGAAATCCCAGGAACACTCCTGCCTGCAGCAGTCTTAGAGAGCACACAGTCCAACTTGGAGCACAAAGATGGAGGGCTCAGGAAGGCTTCAAGAAAAAAGAAACACAGGTTACCTGATATGTTTGATAATGTGGAAAGTACGGACAGAGGCTTTACAGTTCTATTGGAGAGAACGGAAAGAATTTATGATAGCTACATAAAATCTAGCAAGAGAAAAAAACTCCAATTATCAACTCCACAAGAAAACACAGTTATGAAGGAGAGAAATACGATGATTGGTTTGTCAGTGAAAAAAATATATACATACACATTACGGAAGGCAGAATAATGACCTCTCTAAAGATGCTGCAATCCCCAGAATCTATGAACATATTATTTTTACATGGCAAAAGGGACTTCGCTGATATGATTATATCTTGATGTGTCTTGATATGAGGAGATTATCCCCTATTATCGTGTAGACCCAATGTAATCAGAAGAGTCCTTAAAAGAGGGAGGCAAGAGAGTCAGAGAAGACATGATGGAAGCAGAAGTTGAAGCGATGTGTCCAGAAGCCAAGAAATAAAGGCAGCCTCTGGAAGCTGCAAAAGGGAAGGCACAGATGGATGGTCCTCTAGAGCCAACAGAAGAAATGCAGCCTTCGATTTTAGCCCCATAAGACCCATGTCAGATTTCTGAACCCCTGAACTGAAAGACAATAAATTTTTCTTGGTTTAAGCCACTAAGTTTATGGTAATTTGTTACACTAGCAATAAGAAACTAATATGTACATAACTGGGATAATATAAGCACTGAATATTAAGTTAACCAAAAATCATACTATAACAGTGCTACAACTATTTTGAGAGATTAAGGAATGGAAAAATAAGATAGCATATGATGAGGCAGTATAAGAGTTAAGACTTCATATATCATAATAAGAAGTCAATATATAATGTACAAAATTGTTAATAAAAAGAGCAACCTAAATGCATTATTGTGAAATGTGGAGAACGTTATTGAAAGAACAAGCTGAGAGGGAAAGAGGACTGGAGGGTGGGGAGACATGGGGCAGACTCTACAGTTTTCCTAAGCCTGGGAGCGTTATTTAGCTTTTTAAGCTCTGCACATTATTTTGATAAGAATAAAAATTAACGTTAAAAGGAAAGAAAAGACTCACTGTCAGAAATACTAGAAATTCTTTGCTATATCTCTAAATTTTACTGTGTTCACCTTTATTGAAACATCATCTAATTCCCATGCCCTTGTTATCTACTGTATTCAGCTAGACTAGACACACTAGTATTCTATAAATGGGAGACAGGTTACGAGTTTCCATCTCTTCTAAGACTTAGTGATTTTCTTCCTCACAACATCTCATTCATAATCAATGTGAATCAAAAGCTTTGTAAACAGAAAGAAAATGGAAAACAAGCAAATAAAATATAAAGGAATGTGCAGAGTAGTACTTGAAAGTGAAGGAGGAATTAAAAATGTCCACACTGCTCTTCATTTGATATAGTCCCCAGGACACAATGTCATATTCAGTGGATTATGATATTTCCCCAGCATGAACTCTGTGGCTGCCTTTCTACCCCAAGCTCCAAATTAATATTACGATTGCTCCTTGGTTTCAAGTTTTACTCTGGAGAGAAACTTTGTGCCGCACACCAGGCCCACAATTACATTTTTTTTTCCCTACCAGCTGAAGATCAAGAACACCAGCAGCTATGTACTATGCAGACCCAAGCTCCCACGAGGTAATCCCTGAACTCAAAGGCATGGCAACTTCTCTCCATCTGGCAACAACTGTATTCCAGTTCTCCTTGAGAGATACCACTCCACTCCTCCCATTCTACTGGCTGTGGGTGGAGCTGCATACCCAAGCTTCAGGCTAATCCAGACAACACAACCCATCTCCTGATCACAGTGATTGCTTGAGGGATGTGCACCTACAATGGCTGAAAGGTCAGAACCAATACACACAAGAGCAGAGTTGGGTGTTAACGAAATTGTTTAAGCCATGGATCCACTCATACCAGCAGCTGGACACCTAAACTTTCCAGTTATATGGTCCAACAATTACCTTCTCTTAGTGGGGTTGGATATTTTGTCACTTGTGATACTAAGATTACAAAGTAATACAATCAGAAAGCTTTGTAAGTTGTATAAATAAGGTCTTCAATGTAATAGTTTCCTTCCCATGATGTAAGAAAATAAACTAACAAAGCTACCAAACCTTAAGTCCCAATTTTAAAACGCGCTGCAATAGCAGCACTGTTTGTGATAGCCAAAAACTGGAAACTACCCAAATGCTCATTAACAGTAAAATGGCTAAACACATTGTGGCACAGTAACAGAATGGAATGCGGCACAGCACTGAGACTGAATGACCTGCAACTACATGCAGTTACGTAGATGAATCTTACAAACATAGTGTCGAGCAAAAGAAAATGTAGAACAAAGTGTGGGAACATAAAATGGTACAGTCACTGTGGGAAATGGTATGGCAATTCCTCAAAAACCTCAACACAGAATTACCATATGATCCAGCAATTTTACTTCTGGGTATATTCGCCAAAGAAACAAAAGCAGAGACTTGAACAAATGTCTGCATACCCATGTTTATATAGCAGCATTATTCAAAAGAGCCAAAAGTGGGAGCAAGCCAGGTGCCCAGCAACAGATGAATAGGTGAACACAATGTGGTATTTCCCACACAACTGAATATTATTCAGCCTTTAAAAGGAAGGAAATTCTGACATATGGTACAACACGGATGAACCTTGAGGACATTACGCTAAGTGAAATAAGCCAGACACAAAGAACAAATACTGTACGATTCCACCTATATGAGGTACCTACATTAGTCAAATTCACAAAGACAGAAAGTAGAATAGAGTTTGCCAGAGGCTAGGGGGAAGGAGAAATGGAAAGTTAATGTTTATTGGGTACAGAGTTTCAGTTGGGGAAGATGAAAATGTTCTGGAGATGGTGATGGTTGTACAACAGTGTGAATGTACTTAATGCCACAAAGCTGTACACTTAAATATGGTTAAAATGGAAATTTTATGCTACGTATATTTCACCATAATTTTCAAAAAAAGAAAAACTGTTCCTATCCTATGACCCTACTTATATAAAGTCCAAATTCAGGCATAGCCAACATCCACTATTCCAAATCAGGATCATGGTTAAAGCGGTGGATGGTGCGGTGTGGGATAGGGAGAGGTGGTGACAGGATACAATGCGGGCTTCTGAGGAAGAAATCATGTTCTGTTTCCTGACCTAAGTCCTAGTTACACAGATGTTCCCAGTTTGTGAAAATTCTCCAAGCTTGTGAATTTGGGATCCCTCAAAATCTCAAACTGCATCTCTCATAAAAGCAAAGAATCTATTTTAGAGGTTTTACAGCTTTCAAACACTTCTCCAATATACTCCCTCTTTAGAAAGTTATTTATACTCAGCATCATTCCATCCAGGATTTGAAGTAATACAATAAACACAAACACTACTCAATAAATATTTGTTAAATCAACAAATGAAGCAAAGTAGAAAAGTAAATTAAATCGGAACAAGGGAAAATAGAATGAAAAGAAAAATCCATGGGAAAACACAGAATCTAGATATACAGAAAACACAGAATCCTAAAGTAAAGGGGTAAACTTTACAGAGCTACCTCTGACCAAAATAATCAGTTAATTGTCCAACATCAAGTAACTGATTGAGCCAGGACTTTAAATCAGGTTTTCTGTCTCCGATTACTACATTTTTTCTCCTACAGTAAGCTATACTTTTCCAGATCATAGCGCGGACAAGGAGTTGTTTGACAAAATGATCCCAGTAGCACTTTCTTAGGTAATATATTTGAAGTATTTCATTCATACCAAAAATTTATTTTTAATACCATTTTTAAAAACACTGCACAAAGTAAGATATAAATCGAACACATAAGCCAAACAGTTAGCTGGAGCTACTTGGTGAAGAACTCTGAATGTCAAAAATGGTAAATAGATAAAAATATTAAACTAAATGACACAGGATTTGCAAAAAAGCTTCGCAAATGACAAATCACCTTCTTAGAGGTTAAAACTGATAAAAAGAGTACTTCTATTTCCATACTCAGCAACACCATGGTTAGCACCTGTTCCTACAGATTCTCAGGGGTATGAAGTGGATAGAGCACCATCCTTGCTAATTTCCATATTTGTTGGGTGTTTAGTTACACATGACCTGATCCATTTATAAGCCAATCATCTTGTTTCAAGAGCTCAACACACATTAGCGGAGAGTGTCTCATTACAAAAAGGGCCTCTTTAACAGGCTAACCTAATGATGTCTGATTTTTAACATTTAATTTTCAAGTTGTGAATTACACAATTAAGACCTTTTTCACAGGGGATGCTCTGTGAGAATTTCATCAATAATAACTGTACAATCTCTTCACCTCCAGGATTCTGATTGACTACTGAAGGTGGAGTGGTGTCAGCAACACCCTTGTTCTCCACGCATATGTACAACTGTGTCCTCAGGGCTGACTCACGTTCTAAACCCTTAGCTTAAGAGATGTCTGTGCAGTGGATTGGGGAGGAGAGGAAAAGGCCTTATATCAGAGTTAAACCCTTTTAGGGAATGTTATCATCAACATTTGTGGACCCTGAGTCTTGATACCTGGGAAAGACAATGTGTAAAGATGGGACACAAATGTTTGCATCATCACTGAAGAACTATATTCTTTTAAAAATGTTCCGCTTTCTGTAATTTCTTCCATCATATCTGGCATAATTCCAAGTCAAGCACAACTCTTTAGTTCTTATAAAATGCTATGATGACCTGACACCCCATAATAAATGACATGTACATGTATGTTTGTCTTTTGAAGTCATGGTAATAAAAATACCAGACATATGACCGGGTACAATCCATGCCATGGAGACCAGCAGAGCAATGAAAACAACAAATGTTGTTGCTTTATGTTGCATGTTGATTAAGTTTCATTCCTTCAGTAAACATTTGTTGAGCACCTACTAGGTACCAAATACTGGAAACAATAAAGATGAGTATTTCCCAGTTTTATCATAAAGTGTTCTATTGGCTTAAAAATAGAACTTTATCAAATAGGATTTATTGGGTATATTCTGGGGGAAGAAAGGAAGGGAGGGAGAGAGAAAGGAGAGAGGGAGAGAAGAAGGGAAAGAAAGGAGGAGGAAGGGACAAGTTAGCACCAAATTTATTTGCCTTAACAAATATTTTTAAATTGACTTTCACATTGATATTCTAAGTTCTACTAAACAAAAAGAGAGGTAAAATAGAAGAATGGAAAGAGTAAGGTTGACTTTGTGGTCACCTATCTGTTAGTACTTCAGGCATTTTGTGAGGGCAGTAGAGAAAATGAAGCCTTACCCCATTTATCTCCATTAGCCAAGCAATGCAAAAGAGAATCCGTTTTTTATGTCATAGTTTCACATCTCTGTCAATGTATATTTTTAAAAGTTTTTTTGAAAAATATGTTCCATCTCAGCTCCCTCACAGTCAACTATTTTTTGCAGCTTGTAAGAGCTACCTCCCCAGCATAGAGAAGCTGGGCCTATTTGGCAACATGAACCCAAAGAAGAAAATCAAGAAAAGAATAAAGTCCAAAACAAATATACCATTTTTTGGTAATCAGAAACTCCTCCTCCAATTTGCATCTCTTCCAGAAACAGCTACATACAATTATAATCTTTCAATGCAAATATAACGCCTTTTAAGGAACAGGAGGAATTGCTGAAAAAAGCATCTCATAAAGTCTATGACCAATGAACTTTGCAAGATTATTAAGCAACCCCTGATGTAGACGTGGAGAAAGATCAGCTGAAAGTGCCAAAATGCATTCCACCGCGGGTTCGGATCCTATATAGGGATGGCCGGTGTGGTGCAGTTGGTCACAAAAAGGACAAAAAAAAAAAAAAAAAGAAAAAGAAATATGCTCAAAAACACATTTCAAACTATCAATTTCTCCTGAGCAGAACTTGAATTTTTAAATTTGTAATATTTGAGACGATCATTACTACTACCTTCTAAAGAACCTCTAATTATAGATTAGACTTTTTTCTTTTAGCCAAATTTTACTTAAAAGAATGTTATTTCCAAAACTTTTGAAAATATCTTAACATTGTTAATTTCTACTACTGTACTATAAATGACATCTAACATTCAGCACTTATATGTCAATTTCACATACTTCAACCTTCTAGCATTATTATCCCCATTTTACAAATGAGGAAAGGGAGGCACAGGAGCAATATTTAATTTGTCTAAGGTAACCTTGCTAAGAAGAGAAGATAACTTTTAAAAGAATGCTTTGAATAATTTATTGAGATTGCTTTCTGTAGTCTAACAGATGATCAATTTGACTAACGTTGCTTAAGTATTGGGAGATGAGGTGGGAAGATATAGACTACAATTACAGCATGAAACATTCAATATAGATCTATTCAAATCCTCATTAACTTTACTTTTATTTACTTGCCTTAATACTAATAACACTGTTTTAAAAACACCTGCTTCCCCATTCTCAACCCCTTCCCCAAAACAAGTGCATCTCAGAATAGATTTTTTGTTAGGACTGCTGAAGGACATTATCTGTTTCTAAACTAAACTCTGCTTGTGAAGGGCTGACACCACATCACATTTCATCTCCTAGCACATTCTCTGTCACACAGTACTTACTCAATATTTGTTGATCTGAACTCAGAAGAGTGAGGTATGAGTGAGGTCTATTTCCAAAATAATCACATTCACTGTCTAAGGGTGCATTTGTTTCCAACCTCCATCATTTCCATATTCAACCTTTTTACCACAATATTTATTGCTTATGTTTAATATGCTTCCCTTTAAGGTAGATTATTTATTTATAAACACTTTATACATCTCGACTTATTCTACTTGTTTTTTGAGTAACATCTAAAGCTTATTGTTTGGTCAGGTCTGTAAGAGTTAAGGGATCTTAAGATATAAAGATATAAAGGACTGTAAGGTATATAGGAAGCATAATTATAACTGCTTGAAAAACTCTATAATAAAATTGGAACTCCCCAAATTTTTTCTTAGAAAAAAATGCCTTTTTTCTACTTTATGAAATTAAAATATTTATCTCAACTTAAATACCATTTGCTCAAGGAGGTCTTCCCTGACCTGATCTAAATTAGACCCACATATCCTTACCTAGAACATCCTGCTCTTTTCCTTCAGTGCATCCAATCTCATCAGAATAAACTTAATATATGATGGTAAAGCCCCTGTGAGGACAGTCACATGCCTTTTGCACTCACTATCCTACACTAAGTGCCTAACATGGTGTTCACATACAATGAACATTTGACAAAGGGACGAATTAATGAAGGGTTAACAATAATTACTAAAAGTATAGTCACAAGGGGTGAAGATGTCAAATTCAACTGGGAGATTATTTCAAGAGGCTTAGTTACCATTCTTGTCTACAGAAATCAGAACTACTCTGGGCTTTCTTGAGAAGTTTAACTTGCCATGTTTTACTCAGCTCCATCCATTTACTCAGATGGCATTTTAAAACCCAGTGATTTTTTGTGATTACCAATAATAATTATGTAGCTTGGAAAGTGCTCTGGAGGAAAGCTGTGCACTGCCTTGAGAGGAGGGACTGCAGAGGCTTTGTTCCACCCTGCCTGGGGCGGGGGGCAACAAACGGCATTGGGTATCAGGAGGTGGAAAGTAGACGTGAAAAGCAACACATTTTGATAATTCATTAATCAAACAGCAGAAAACTAGTCAGGAGCAATCTGTTGGTAATATTATGCAGAGTTGATAAGTGAATGCCAGTAATGACTTATCTCTTCCCAGATAAGGTAAAACCTGGAATAAGGCAGTCCCTACGCCCCATTATCCTCACACTCCAATGGAACTCAATCTTTGGTTCTGTAACAGGTAATCCAATTCAGAATACAGCATGGGTTCTTGTTTTCACCTTTCCTTTTCTGTAGGCCAACCTGTGAATTCAGTCCTTAAGCATGTTTAAGGTCACATCTTATAAGTCCCTGGGCTCTTTCATCACCTACCCCCTTCTTTACAAACATGTTACTCAGATGAAATGGGACCTGTGGCACTGGGCTTGTGCATAAGAGGGACAGTCAACTTTATATGAGAAGCCTGTCACATAGATACTCCATTTTTCTTCATATTTTGCAAGGGAGAGAAAGTAGATGGGGTGGGCGGCAAAAAAGGGCTCCAGGCCATGTGAGATAATTAAATAATTATTACTGTATTTTTACCAATTTCAGTCCCATGCTGCATCCTCACATCACAAGCTACTAGCTCTACAAGAGGGAATTCTTGAGACTCAACATTAACAATTGAAATGTCTCCATGTTGTCAAATCTAAATTAAAATTCAACTTCCTTTTTCTGCAGGACCCAGGGTATGCTGCCCAACCAGGGTTTCTGCTAATGTGTACAAGCTTTAAGGGTTATTCTGTCTCCTGCCATAGGAAATACTTTGCCGGTTGCAGAAGGATTACAGCAGAAAAGAGACAATCCTATGAATGTTTCACTGTTATATCAATTCTAGAAAGAAGAGGCTGCAAGAAAAAGTAGTGTTGAATAGTAAAGTGAGTGGGAGGCTAGTCTCTAATATCTAGACAGCAAAGTAGAAAGCTTAAAATACTCTAAATCTCTAAGTAATCAGAGAATACTATTAACCCATTATATTGTGATTTCCATAAAAGTACACACATGAAATTTGATGTGATTTATAAGAAAAGGCAAAAAAGAGAAATGTTCATATATTTTTTTCTTTGTGGGGAAATGGATATTGTATTAGAAGAAAAAAGAAAAGCCAAGTTCCTTTATTTTTTTTAATTAATTTATTTATTATTGAAACATAGTTGTAAATATCTATGGGGTACAGCATTGAATATCAATACCTGTGTGCTATATGAAATGATCGAATCAGGATAATTAGTATATTCTTCCTTAAAAATGTAATCGGTTTTCGTGGCCCTTTATCATTCCTTCCTTCTCCCCTCGCCTTCCCCTTTCCCACCTCTGGGGTGTTCCTTGATTTCAATGTTCCTTTGACAGGTCAGTATCAGGCAGCAACTCAGACTTGGTCCAAGCCCTACAGGGACCATAAAAGTCATGCAGAAAAAATATATTCATTTTCCAGTGTCCTACTCCTTCTAGGGCAGAAACAACAATAAAGAATCCAGAGGTGAAAAGAGTTAGTACATCATAAAAAATAGGAAAGAAAAATAAAATACTCTCACACTGACTGTCCCTAAGCAAATTTACTCACATACTTAAATTTATGCAGCAAGTTACCAGGAGCCTCATAAATACTGGACCCATAATCAAGCTGTAATCATTCATTTTATTTACATTTCATTAGGGGGCAATAAGGTAATGATCTTCGAAAGATTTCTCTGCAGCCAATGAAAAAGGAAGTGGATGTTCTAAAGGGGGAGGGCATACAAAGGGAAGGCCATTTGTCCCAAAGGTACAGAATTATTAAAACAATCTGTTTTAAAAGTTACTATGTGCTCTAATGCATTCTTGACTTGTAAGTGCATTCTAAATTATTTTTACTCCAAACATTACATGGGAGGTAAGACCTGAAACTATCTGACTAAAGAATTTAGGCTGAACTTTTTACATTATGTGGAAAACAAACTTCCATGAAATAGAGGCTGCAACAGTAATTTCCAATATACCTAAAACATTCACCATATATATTACTACTTGTCGTTTACTTTTGGCGAAATCCGTGACAACCTTTCAGGCACGTCCACAGCAATTTGAATAGCTGCACAAAAGGGCTGAGCAGCAATACACTGAATAAAACATCCAGTGCCTGCATCATCCCTTTGAAGGCTGTCAGCTATACATTTTGAATAACCTGAAATGAAGATCAAAAGGGAATAGAATTCATTTATTTATTTATTCTACCTGAGGCCGTGAATGAAAAGAAAGTAAAATTTTGGATTTTAAAAAAGTCTAAATTTAGGCAAACATCGATACCTTGGTCCATTACAAAGTATGACAGTGAGGTATAAAATTGAGACCAGAGCAGCAAAAAGAGTTAAAGAAAAGTAAAACCGGACACTCCTTCCTCTCACTTTTTTCCTGCTCAGTCACCTTCTATTTGACCCTCCACAAACACAGTTCCTCCTGTATTCCAGTCATGACTCTCTTCGGTAATTTCAGTTTGAGAGAAGTTCCTTCTTCCTGTGGGGACTCCCTGGGAATTGTTCACCTTTTTCCCTCTTTTCTCAAGCATATTGTAAAGACAGGAAGAACGTGACAGAACTCAGGATAGGAAGGAGGGGAAAAGAGAGGCTGCATTATTTTGAAACTATTCTACCTAACATGTAGATATTAGTTTGATTGACATAAGCCATATAAGCCATCTCTTTATACAGATTTTTTTAAAAAACATAGTTAAAGAAAACTACCTGAAGGATAAAAATGCTTGTTGAATAGTTGAACACATAACTTACTGTGCAAGTTTAATGGCACCATTTAACAACCTGCTTTCACTAGGTAACTGATTCTCCGAAGATAATTCTCTACAAAAGATAACGCTAATACAATCCTGTATATAGGGTATAACACAATTACTTCATTGAAACACTACATATGATCCCAATGCTCAATGCTGGAAGCTTCCCCCCACCAGAGCAGGAGCAGATGCCGCCAGTGCCCCATCTACCTCCAACAGACATGGGGACAGACAACGGAGGCAGCAGCACCTGCTCCTGCCCCACCTGGATAGCCCAAGCCTTGTGATTTTCATCTCTGAAGAGCTGTCCCTCACAAGGCAGCCACACAGCTTCGATTACTTCCATGGGACTTAGGGGTTAGGCCCCAAGAAGTTCTAGTTTATCTGAAAGACAATTTTCCTGAGAGTATGTGTTAAGTTGGATTCTGTGGAGCAGACTTGGGACTTACCCATCATTTACAGCATAGCTTCCCTGGGGAAATGTGTTCATAGGTTTTAGGTGACCAACCTGAATGTGAACTATTTATTTTATTTTATTTTATTTTATTTTATTTTATTTTTTGTCTTTTTTCGTGACCAGTAAGGGGATTGCAACCCTTGGTGCGGTGTCGTCCACACCGCACTCAGCCAGCAAGCGCACCAGCCATCCCTATATAGGATCCGAACCCGCAGCGGGAGCATCGCTGCGCTCCCAGCGCCGCACTCTCCCGAGTGCGCCACAGGGTCGCCCGAATGTGAACTATTTAAAAAGAGCTCATTTGAAACCCGTGACTGTTTATGAAAAGGCAACTAAAAATGAGACTCTCATCAATTGGAGATTTTTGCTCCCAAGGTTTTCGGTTTGGCCCTTTTATTCAGTGAGACCTTGAGCCAGTTACTTTATTTCTATGAGTCCAAGTTTTACTCATTCCTAAAATGGAGGTCATGATACCATGCTTAGCAACCTGATGTTCCTTTATCTCCTTCCTTGAATGACTTTCCCCACAGAAAAGTGCAGAACATGTGAAGATGATGGAATATCACTCCCCTGGTGTGGTGACCCAACCATTAGCTATTACTTAATCAAAAAGGATAATCTCCAGGATTATCCTGGGTGGGTCTGACCTAATCAGGTAAATCCTTTGAAAGAAGGTGAAGTGTCAGAGAACTTCTCTTTCTAGCCTCAAAGAAGATTGGAAGCTGCCATGAGGTCTACACTTAAAAGAAACTGAACTCTGCCAACAACCAAGAGAGCTTGGAAGAGGACTCAGCTGATCCCTGTCCAGGCTTCTGATCTACAGACCATGAAATAATAAATGAGTGTTATTTTAAGCCATTAAGTTTAGGGTATTTTGTCACACAGCAATAGAAAACTAATACAGAGCATAGCTATAAATTTATGTGTTTCCATAACTACAGGGAAAAGAGACATCAGAAGTAACACAGAACACACATATTAGAAGGAGAAAGGAAAAGGAAGGGCAGAGATTTGAGGTTCATTATGCCTGACACTCAGGTAGGTGCTTTAAAAATGTTACCTCTTCCAAAGAAAGTTTTATTTAAAATGAATTTCTAATGTCTCCTATTACTCTAATATAGAGTTTCAATTTAAAGCCAAGTTACTACCAACTTAACAAAATTTTAACTTCATTATCATGATAGAAACCTTTTAATTACCCCGTGGCTCACTCGGGAGAGTGCAGCGCTGGTAGTGCTTCAGATCCTACATAGGGATGGCCGGTGCGCTCACTGGCTAAGCGTGGTGCAGACCACACCGTGCCGAGGACTGCGATCCCCTTACCAGTCAAAAAAAAAAAAAAAAGAAAAAAAAGAAACCTTTTAAGTAGCAAAAAGGTATCATCTAAAGATGGTTTTGAAGATTTTCATTTTTAAAGCACTCAGAACAGTAACCAAAGGTTAGGGAATTGTGACCTTTGAAGCAAGTATACAAACTTATTTATTTATCATATAGGCCATTCAGGACCAACTTTCTCTATTGGTATTAAAATAAACATATTATTTAAAAATGGACGTGACAATCTGTGTGGCAATGTAGAAAGCAATTAGCTGCTATGGGCCGGCCCGTGGCTCACTCGGGAGAGTGCGGTGCTGATAACACCAAGGCCGTGGGT
>NW_007726563.1:644666-656529 GCF_000696425.1 Galeopterus variegatus | reverse complement strand
GAGAAGGAAACTCAGACTGCAGGAGCCTCATAGGCCTCTGTCCAGGGCCCCTGGTGTGCAGAGGGGAGGAGCCTGAGCATCGTACTGCAGGGTGCACTGGGGGAGCGGGGACCCTGACGGGGGGGCGCTGGCTGGGCTGAGCACCCCTCCACACACACACATCCTGGACTTGGAGGAAGCCAGAAGAGGGCAGGGGGGGGGGGAATGAGAGGGTGTCACATGGTTAGCCAGACTTGGATTGTACTGAGAGGAGGCTGAAGAAGGCCTTGAAAAGTGGGAGTCCAAGCACTGCTTCCAGGAACAAAGGCTGGAATGGTTCGGAAGGATTCTGGAAGGAAGGAAGGAGGGGGACTGTGCATAAGGGCCAAAAAAGTCAGGGAGTGCATTTCAGTTGTGGCAGCAGGGAAGGTCATTGCAGGCGGTGAGGACTGCCACCCGCCCCACGCCACCTCAAGCACGCAGACCTTACTTTGCTGGCTTCAAGGTTTTCTGACCTCTGGGACCACCCAGGAAACTCAGGACACAGGAAGGAAAGGGCCTGCCCTAGAGAAAAGGCCCTAGGCCCCCCTAGTGCTCATTTACTTGTCTGTTTGTGTTTATTCATAAGTTTTTGTTTAGTTATTGATGCACAAGCTACAAAAGGCTCAAAAGTCTGATCTGCACATGCACAAGCATTGACACATATACATTATCTTTCTTTACAAAAACATGAGGCTCCTGTGCACACTGTCTGCACCCTGTCTTTGTCACTTGACTCCACATATTGGGGAGCTTCGTTATCAGCCCGTCGAAGAGCTACCTGGAGCTTCACTGGATGGATGAGCCTCAGACCATGGCCCAGCTCGGCTCTTGGTCCATTCCTAACCTCTCTTACAAACAAGCCTGTGTGAACATCCCCTCTTGCATGAAAGAGCTACACTGGTGGAGTATTCCTAAAAGTGGGATTGCTGGGCCTAAAGGTGCATGCATTTGAAACATTGATAGGACTGTCTGATATGGCGTTGAGAGGTGTCCACTTCTCCCCCAACACTGGCTCTTTCTGTCTGAGAAGGAGAGACTGTGGCAAGAGGGGTTCCTGAGACCCGAGACCCTGGGATCCAAGGGATATTAGGGAGGCCAGGAGGACTGGGGGGCGGGGTTTCCAACCAACTCATGTCTGGTTCAGGTGGGCAGGAAGACCCCCTTCTGGCCCTCTCTCCTCCCCGGCAGGGGCTGTGGCAGGAAGAGGCGCCTCGGCAATCCAAACAGTGATTTCCTGCTGCAGGCTCCGCAGGGCTGTTTTCTTTAGGACAGTGGCTGAAACCTGAGAGGCTGAGCTGGGTGGGGACAGGACAGGGAAAGGATTTAGCCAGCCCCCCAACACACACACACACACTCCAAATACACACAGACTCTCCATAAAGTCACATGCTCACATGCATTCCACACAGTCACACCTCCCCCACACTCACAGCACATGTAGACACACACATGTGCACTCACACATTTCACATCTCAGAGCCTGCTGCCACCGCCACGTCTGGCCAGCCTGGGGCTGGGCTGCAGAGAGCCCTGTCCACCCCCACTTCACCACATGCCTGCCCTGCCTTCTCCATCTCCCCCATCTTTGCCCAGGTGGCCCTCATCCCTGCTGGAAAGCAGATGACACTTGTCTGCAGGCCACCCACCCACTCTCCCCTGCCCAGATATCCTCCCAGGGCTTGCCCTGGTCCAGACCCCTCCCCTCTCCTACACAGCAGTCCTCCGCTGGCCTCCAGTCCCACTGGCTGGACTGAGCCAGGTGACATTTCTGGGCATGGCTCTTCTGCGAGCCCCAGGGAAGAGGCCCATTCATTCTCTGGGCCTTACTTTCCTTGTGTGTATCATGGAACAGCAATGAGACTCTAGGAAGCTAATGGTTGTCAATACCCCGCCTCTCTGGTTTTCTTTCATCTTTGAATCAGTAGACCAGCCCACTTCTGCCCAGGAGACTTCTTGAGGGGCTTCCCTCATCCCTGGGTTGTCCAAACTGGGGCAGCATTACCATGCTTGTGGGAAGTAAGGTGGTGAGGCCAAGTTACACTGTCCCTGGGAGGGATGGTCTATGAGTACTCAGTGATCCTGTGTAACAAACCTGAAAAATGCTGCCCCATGACAGACCAAATAGCCAATCCAGGAGCAACCCACCCCCTCTGCCTCCATAGTCCCCATCAGCTTCTCCCTGCACAGTATTTGGAATATTTACCTGGCATTCCCTGTTCTCATACCCAGAGCTGGGCAAAGTAAGCCTTAAGCCCACCACCTCCATAGCCCTTCATAGGGATGGGGGTCCACCCCGCCCATAGCCAGCCATGCCTTGGGGCCTCTGCCAGCTCCCCTGGGGAGGAGGTCCAGTAGTGGGGAGGGGGCAGGTGCTGGTCCCTGAGGCTCTCAGGACAGCTGCTGCAGACACTCCCTGTGGCTGTGTCTTGGGGCAACAGGTCTCCACTATAGCTGGGAAAGCAGCACGGTCACTCTCAGGACTGGCCTGTGCAAAAGAGAGGCATAGGACAAGCAGGGACACGGGCCTCAGGCCACAGGTGGGAGCACAGGGGGACCACAATCACAGACCTGGCCTCTTGTCATCTCCGTGTTGATGCTCCTTTCCACAGTCTGGCTTTCCTGGGATGATGAGGATCATAGCATGGGATGGCTCTTGCAGCCACAGCCCTCCTATCACCCCAGCTGTCCCTTCACCATCCACCTCCTCCAGAAAAAAAGCCACCTCCCAGCCCTTCCTTGCCCCTCACCTGGTTTTACTACCTTTTCCCAGCCCTGTAGCCACCTCTCTATGCCACCGTTCCTGCCATCTGTAGGTCTGCTTCTTTCTGGGTAAGGGCCTCATTTCCTCCTACTATGGACAGATGGGGGCAAGAGTGGGAAGGGGCAGTGCGTCCACACACTGTCCACCTGGCACCATCTCAGCTTGGCCACCTCAGAGGGCCCCGTAGTAAAGGCCGGGGAAGGGCTCTGATTGGCCCGGCATGTGCTACAGGCTCATCCCTGGGCCAATCACTGTGCCAGGGACAAGGAGGAGGGCTGGGACTGGCCAGGCCTCAGCCATGCACCGCCTCTGTGGCTAGGAGGGTGGGTTACTCCACTGCCCCTCCAGAACCACGTGGAATCTGGGAAGGGAAGCTCCCCCAAAGAACTGCTCTGAGCGCTGCTCTGGGGGAAGGGGTGTAGATGGGGTTCCTGCCCAGGTGTTGACTGGGTGGCAGGGAGGACAGATGGTGGAGGGTGTCACAGGTGGCCCCACAGTTCTTTCTAACTCAGATCCTCTGTGGCTCAATGATGCAGACAGTGGCCGTCTGATAAGAGAGAAACACAGGGCTTGGAGGTAGACGGGGAGATGGAGTGAGAAGAAGAGGAGGCAAGGAGACAGCGAGGCAGACAAAGCCAGGCCTCGAGAGACAGAAGGGCCACACGGGCAGGCCGCGGCCACATCCCTCACTCCTCCCAAGGTCGCTGCCACGGGCTGTGGGGGCAGTGAGGGCAGTGGTGCCCCTCGGCCCGGCTCCCTCCCGGGCATGGAGACTCCACAGCCTTGGGAAACTCGGTGTTAATTAGGGGCCTGGCTAATGGCTCGGAAGATTGGCCAGTTCCAGGGACGCTGATGAATAGAGACCTCGGTGAGATTTATTCCTAATTATCTCATTTGTCTCCCCCCATTACTCTTTATGGTCAGGATTTATGGGACCATTAGGGGGGCCCAGCCAGGCCAAGAGGAGAGCGAGCCTTGAGATGCTTCCTAATAATAACAATAACAACCCTCGTCCTAGCCAGATTAATGGAGGGTTTGCCTTCCTGCCCTCTCTGTCCCCTGTCCTTGGGACCCCAGATACCTGCTGCCCTCAGATCCCTCTCCCTCCCAGGATCCCTGGTCCTCAGCCACCTGTGGAGTTCAAGTGTATGGCCCCCTCTGCCTCTCATCCCAAGCCTGTCACTTAGCCTTTCTCAGTGCCACCAACTGGGGGCTCAAAGTAGCAGCAGGAGGATCCAGTCCCAAAGGTAACACCTCTAAGACAAGGTCTGAATCAGTAATCGATGTATTTGGCAGCAAGCAGCAGAAAATCCAAATAAGTGTGGCTTAATCCATAAGGACATTTATCGTTTCCTTAACAAGAAATGCAGAGGTGAATGATCCACGAACTGATCAGGAGACTCAAAGACGCCATCAAGTAGCCTGGCTTCCAACCTTCTCCTCTGCCATGCTCAGAATGCGGCTTATGTCTCCCCTCCTGGTCACAGAATTGCTACTGCAGCCCAAGCACAGTGTCCTTCCACACAGCACCCCACAATGCACAAACAGCAGGGGAATAAAGGGGGTCTTCTCCCCCTGCAGCTTTTACCACAGGTTAAAAAAAATTTTTTTCCCCGAAGCCCCTAGCAGGCTTCTACTTGTATCTTCACCCAGACTGGGTCATATTTGGTCTTAGGTTGGGCTCCCCCAGAAGCAGGCCCTAAATAAGAACTCAAGTACAAGTAATTTGTTTAGGAGGAGCTTTCAGGAAACATCACTAGGGGAGAAGGGAGTGGGACTGGAAGGAAAGGCAGCCAATAAAGGGTGTGTTATCAAATTGGTCACTACTGTGGGTGACTAGAGCTCAGGACAAGTGCTTCCGAGGGACCTGAGCCATTTAAACACCAAACCCATAGTCACGGGTTGAGGGCTGTTCCTGAAGGGAGTGGGACTGGAAGGAAAGGCAGCCAATAAAGGGTGTGTTATCAAATTGGTCACTACTGTGGGTGACTAGAGCTCATGACAAGTGTTTCCGAGGGACCTGAGCCATTTAAACACCAAACCCATAGTCACGGGTTGAGGGCTGTTCCTGGGAAGTGCTAATTTTCTGGCACTTCTAGCCTGCTTAGGCTGCTGAAGAAAGCCGTCAGAGGCAGGTGGCCAGAGTGCTCCTCATTGGGGAATTTATAAATCACCCAGTTCCAAGTATTTTGTTATAAGCAATGGAAACAGACCAACACAAAGAGGGAACTCATATTTTGTGAATAAGTACAGTATTCGTTTTCTATCACTGTGTAACAAACAAACGCAAACCTAACAGCCTAAAACAATGAACGTTTATTCTTCGACACAGTTTCTGGGGGTCAGGAATTTGGAAGCAGCATAGCTGGGTAGGTCTGGTTTGGGGTCTGTCATGAGGATGCAGTCAAGTTGTCGGCCAGAGCTGCATCACCTGCCATCTCGATGGGACTGGAAGGCAGGAGCCGCAATGTCTGTTATGACCTAGTCCCAGAGTTCCACTCCATCATTTCTGCAGTAGCCTCTTGGGTACACCGGACATCCCTATTCAATGCGGAAGGGACACCAGGGCATGAATGCCTGAACATTGGGACCAGCTCAGAAGCTGGCTGCCGTACGCACATCACCCAGGCTCCGCTGCCTGTTTCACCTTCACGCGTTCTTTGTCAGAGATTCATGTTAAGTCTCTATAACATGCTAGGCACACTCAAGTGCTCAGCACCTGTGTGGTAGGAATCATTATCCCCATTTTCAGGTAAGAAAATTGACCTGGAGAAGTAAATCAACTTTTTCAAGACAGCATCTCTGGTGAGGTACGATGCCCAGCCTGGACCCCGATCTTCTTATCTCACTTCATCACGCTGCATCCTAGAAAGCAGGGTGCGCTGGGAGTCAGGGGTCCTGGGTTCTGATTTAAGCTCTCTGCTAACTTGCAGTGACCCCCTGGACGGTCACTTCCTGTAACAGACAATGTTGACAGCCTGCCTGCATCCGTTAGGACTGCATCTGCTCTGGCTTATTTCTCCCTCATGTAAGTCAGTTTGGAGGTAGTGGCACAAAGCTGGGACAGTGTCTGCTCTTCGAGGTGACGGAGCCCCAGGCTCCCTCGGCTCACAGCTCTGCCACGGCCCTTGTTCTCATGGACCAGTGGGGTGGCATCCACATTCCAGGCAGCACATGGAGGAAAGAACAGGAAAGAGAGCAGAGGGCTCATGCCAGATGTCTCTTACAGAAGATTCCTGGAAGCTACTGTGTGAAGCCTCTGCTAACTTCTCATTGCCCAGAATGTAGCCACATGGTCACATTCAGCTCAAAGAAGGCTGGGAGATGTAATCTTTATTTTGGGTGGTTATATGCCCAGCTAAAATTTGCATTATTATGAAAGAAATGGAGAATGGATATTAGGGGACAGCTGGCTATCTCAGCTACCCCACCCAACAGCCATCCACCTCTTCCTTTCTTTAACAGAACCCTGATTTATTTCACTTTCCTCCAAGCAGCTGTGAGCTTCAAGTAGAGCAGGCCCCACCTCTAGGGGATGAATCTCAATTGCTCTAAGCCAGTCGTGGTGGTCTCATTCCCCTTGTCAGTGATTGGTTTAGGAATGGGCAGGTGACCACATCCTGGCCAATGAAACGTGAAGGTAAGTCTCCAGAGGCTTCCAGAACACAAGACAGGGACATTCCCATTTCTGTGCTCAGTGGTTGTTGTTTGCATGTAACGTAGACAAAATGAGTCACCTTGGGACTATGGGGGGAGCCAGTCTAGGAGGTTGACAACCCCCCAAAGATTTCAGAGTGGAAAGAAGAAAAATATGTAGACATTTTTACCACCGCATTAACCAACCCTGGAACCACACTACCTCTGAACTTCCTGCTATGTGGTCATTCTTAAGCCACTTTAATTGGGTGTTCTATTATTTGTAGCTAAAAACATACCAACAGGTCCACTTCCCATCTCTTGGCATTAGTTTCTCTGTGAGAGGAATAGATAGGTTGCCCCAAAGTCTCACTTTTCCGGTGAGGAATCCAGAGAGTTCTGTCTACCATGCTAGTGACAGAAATCCCATGCAAACCAACTTAAGCAAAAAAGGAATTTATTGCCTCTTATAGCTGGAAGGAACACTCTGGTACTTATAAAATTAAAGAAAGAGCTTCAGGAATCAGGGTGGAAGCTGGGGACCCAATGCCACCATGATTTTTTCTCTCTCCTTCCTTCTGTCTCAGCTCTGAGACTCCCTGTGTGTTGGCCTCAGTGTCGCCTATTGAAGACAGATCTTCTCCACACTGGTGGATGGGAAGAGAGCAAAATGGATAGGAATCAGAGGTACCAGCAACCCCAGTGGGGGGAAGGGTCCTTTGCATTGTTTACCAATCCCAAGGCAGGATGCGGGATGGCTCTCTCGGGTCTCATGCCCAGCCTCTAGATAATCACTGTTGCCAGGAGCACTGGATATGTTCACTAGTCAAGGCTGGGTCATCTGTTTGCCCCTGTTGGAGAAGGAGCTATGGCAATTGAGAGCTTCATGAGAACCACATGGAGGGGAAGAGGAGCAGTTCCTCAAAGTGCAGGGGATACTGTTTCTGAAGAAGCAGGGACATGTTACCAGGAAGACAAAACAAAAACAGATGCTCAAAACACACCCCATCCTCCCAATGACAGAGGCCCGAGTGATTCTTTTGCCTAAGTCTCCATGCATCTTGCCAGTACATTGAGTGAAACCAGAGACGGGTTTCCCATTGAACACCTCCCAGGGTCGCCATTCACAATGATTCTGTGTGAATGGAGACTTTTGAAGTCGGACAATGTGGCATCCCTGAACTTGATCATGTCCTGATCTTGGGCCAGGGATGGGTGGCTGAGCCCCAAAGGAAGCCATCCTCCTCTTGGGGTTGTCCTAAAACTGTAGCCAAAGGGGAAACCATTTTGGATGGTGGCTTTTATCAGTAAGAGCCAGTCAGGGAAATTCAGAGTATTCCAAGTTGGGGGTGAGGGGGAGAGGGGATGTGGTTTTAATCAGGCAATGAATTACATGGGTGATCCCTCAGTCCATGATCAAGCCTTTAGTGAGCTGGGTGTATAGGTGAATGTGAAGACAGTTTAATTCATCAGCAGTCATTAAGCACCGGCTGTGTGCAAAGGTATCGGGGTGGTAGTGATTCAGCGATAACCAAGTGACATCTTTTGTCAGATTTATCACTATCTAATAATTTTGATGCTGATGTAAATGTGTTTACAGGTAATTTTGGACTGACTACAGGTTTATCAACTTCATTGACTTTTATCAAATAATTAGCTTTTGGTTTCATTAATTTTCTCTGTTGTTTTTCTGTTTTCTATTTCATTGATTTCTGCTCTGATCTAATAATAACTTCCTTTCTTCTGCTTATTTGGGTTTCATTTGCCTTTCTTTTTCTAGTTTCATTAAGTGGAAGTTTTGATCATTGATTTTTCTAATAAAGGTGTTTGGTTTCCTTCTAAGTACTGTTTTAGCTGCACTCTACAAATTTTGATATGAGTGTTTTCATTTCCATTCTGTTCAAAATATTTCCTGGAGTGTGGAGGTGGTGGTGGGGAAGGCATGAAAGGGCCTCCCTCCCTCCTGACCCCTGGTGGCCCCCCTGGCTTACCCTCTCCTTTGCAGGCCTCCTGGGCTCTCTCCTCCTCACCCAAGCTGGAGGCCCTGCCTTGATAGCAACCCTGCCCAGGATTGGAGAGAGCAGCAGCTCAGACGCCCAGAACTCAAGAGTGAGGCAGCTGAGAGGGTGGATAGTGGTGACTTTTTCAGAAGATGGGGTCCACCATGGGACTTTCAGCAATGTGCAGACACAGACGAGTAGTCACTCAGGGGCTCCCAGCTTCCAGAACTGGGATGTCAGTAGGCTGCATGAAAAGGACTCACACGGCCTTTGCTCTTTCCAAGGGAGAGGATCTGATGGGGCCATGTCTTAGTCCATTTGGACAGCTATAACAAATTACCGTAGACTGGATAGCTTATAAACAACAGAAATTTATTTCTCACAGTTCTGAATGCTGGAAGTCTGAGATCAGGTGCCGGCATGTTCAGGTTCTGGTGAGGTCCCTCTTCCAGCTTGTAGATGGCCATCTCTCACATGCTCACATGGTTGAAAGCAGAGAGTGCTAGCTCCCTTCCTCCTCTTATAAGGACACTGATCTCAGCATAGGGGCTCCACCCTCATGACCTAATTACCTTCCAAAGGCCCCACCTCTTAGTACTATCCTATTGTGGGTTAGGATTTCAACATATGAATTGGGGGGGACACAAACATTCAGTCCATAAGAGGCCAGGTTTGTGCAGACTGACCTACAGCATGGACGGTGCACCAGTGGCTGCCTGGGGGTGGAGGTGGGATGAGGAGGAGCACAAGAGAGGGATGACAAAGGATCACAGGAACCTTTTGGAGGTGGTGGATACATTCATCTTGATTGTGATGACAGTTTCACAGGCAGACACATATATCAAACATTACCAAATATGTGCAATAAATGTCAGTTATACCTCAATAAAGCCATTTTTTTTTTTTTGTCTTTTTCCGTGTCCGGCAACGGATCGCAACCCTCAGTGTCGCCTCCGTACCGGACCGGGACCGGCAACGGGATCGCAGCCCTTGGTGTTGCTCCCGCGCCTCGCTCAGCCAATGAGCGGGAACCGGTCTGTATGTGGGATCCAAACCCTCGGCGGGAGCGCCGCCGCACTTCCCAAGCGGCGCACTATAGCAGTGCACCACCGGGCCGGCCCGATAAAGCCATTTTAACACACGGAGAAGGAATGACTTCACAGAGAAAAACCAAGGCAGAGCAACTTTGTGGCAAGGCAAAGTAGGGTGCAGTGCCTGAGCACACAGCCTCGAGGGCCAGACTATCTGGTGTCCTGCCCCGGCTCCGCCACTTACTAGTTGTATTGGACGTTATAAATAACGCTGTGATGGACATCCTTGAACATAAAATCTTCAAACACATCTTAGACAATTCCCTTAGGATAAATGCCTATATTTTACTTAACCTCTCAGTATCTCAGTTTCTCATCTGTAAAATGGGGATAACGATGACATCCCTATCATTGGGTTGTGGAATTTGGGGGGGGGGCACATGCATGCAAGCACGCGTGTGTTACCTAGGACAGTTTTCTGACGCATACTAATTCTGTTACCAAAAGCTGACTGGATGCTAGACATGCAAAAATACAGATGTCTCCATGTCCTTGTGGTGTTGGCCAGTGGTTTCCAGCTGGGTCACCAGCTCCGGGAGTTCAGGAACCAGAAAGGGGACACAGACCGGTGGAAGGATGAGGAGGAACAGGTGAGAGGGTGACAGTAGAGTCAAAAGAGAGAGCACGGAGCACCTGGCTTGTTTTCTGGGCAAAGCTCTGGGAACAGAGAAAACCTAAATGTTGTGATAACATATTTCTTCCCCAGATTTCGTGCCGGTAGAATTACTGGCCAGTAATTACCTAGCAAATTAGAGAATCTACCAGGACCCCAGTTAGGTACCTGAGGACATAATTGGTCCCTAATTAGAAAAAGTTGCCAAATGGGAACAATTATCTTTGTTCTCCATTTCATTTCCTCCCCTCCTCAAGCCAAATCTCTCTGCTTCCCCTCCCCAGCTGGCACTTCCTGCTACCCCCGCTGGGGTGGGGGGGGGGAGGCAGAGACTGTCATCACCACCAGAGCCAGCCAGCCATGGAGGTGGTACTAGGGGCCTCCTTGTGTTTGCAGGAGCCCCACGCACTCACCACGTTGCTTTCCAAGGGCCTGTTTACTAAACTACAGGCAAGGGGGTGTCTTATTCATCTCTCTGTCTCTGGACCTAAGCCAGGGTCTGGCATCCAGAAAATGTTTAGAAGTGATTGTTGAACTGTGAGGACGACTCTGGTCCCACGTGATGATGCCGAGTGTTTCCATCCACGCACAGAGTAGGGGGCTCACTGCATGACCCTCGCGCACCACACCCTGTCTCAGCCCAGAAATGCCACCCTGCCCACACCCAGGCAGAGGAGACATAATCCCAACCAGCCTCCTTCATTCTGTGTTGCTCTGAAGTTGGAGACTTCACTTGTGAGTTGAGGGATCAGAGAAAGCTTCCCAGAGCAGCTGGCGTTTGGTTTGGGAAATTTGCAGTTGGGAGGAAAAGCCAACAGAAGCAATTGTGGAAGGTCAGGGTGCGCAACACTGGGCAGGCGAGGACCCGGTCAGGCTGGATTATTGAGGATATGCCAGGAAGCTGCCGAAGACGAGGCCGGGGGGATGCGACAAGCCTTGAAGGACCACCAGGGAGGGTGGGCTTCCTCCCATAAGCTAAGAGGTTCTTGGAAGTTAAAGCTGGAGTTGGTGCTCATGAAAGCATCCAGAGGAGAGAGATGAGGGGAGAGAAAGGAGACAGGAGGTGGCGTCCAGGGGTGAAAGGTGCTAGAGAAGAGAGGCCGTCAAGGCAGGATGACCCCAAACAGCTCTGGTTAGTCAGTAAAGGCAGACAGGATGTAGCAGCAGATCAAACCAAATGCCTCACCTGTTGTCTTAGTCACATCCTAAAGAAATGATCCAAGATGTGCTTGAAAGCCTAGTGTTCAGTGATGTCCACCGTCAAGTAAGGGAGTGGTAAAAAGAGTAGAGAAAGTGTGATGCTAAATCAAATAAGTCACAAAAGACCACACAGTGTATGATCCTATTTATATGGATTATACAGATTGGATTGAATAATTCATAATGGATTATTATGGATTATGCAGCTATGTAGAGACAGAAAGCAGATCAGAAGTTGCCTAGGGCAGGGTGTAAGGGTAGGGGGGAACAGGCAGTGACTGATAATGGGTACAGAGTTCCATCTCGGGGTGATGAAAATGTTCTAAAATTAGATTACTTACTCTAAATACACTAAAAACCATTGCATTGTACACTTAAAATGGGTGAACTTCATGGTTTGTAAATTATATCTCAATAAAGCTGTTAAAAATTATTCACACTGGGCCGGCCCAGTGGCGCACTGGATAGTGCGCCGCTTGGGAAGCGCGGTGGCGCTCCCGCCCGAGGGTTCGGATCCCACATACAGACCAGTTCCCGCTCA
>NW_007726563.1:635987-644656 GCF_000696425.1 Galeopterus variegatus | reverse complement strand
GGTTGTGATCCCGTTGCCGGTCCCCGGTCCGGTACGGGGGCAACACTGAGGGTTGCGATCCGTTGCCGGACACGGAAAAAGACAAAAAAAAAAATTATTCACAGGGAAGGGGAACTGTGCACTGCAAGGAAAGTGGTTTCTGCCGAACGCTGAGGAAAGTCTTGGACCCCAACAGGAAAGGATGCTGCCCTGCAGTAGGAGGAGCCCCTCTGTGAAGAGGGGCAGGGGAACTGTGCACTGCAAGGAAAGTGGTTTCTGCCGAACGCTGAGGACAGTCTTGGACCCCAACAGGAAAGGATGCTGCCCTGCAGTAGGAGGAGCCCCTCTGTGAAGAGAGTGAAGCCAGGTGGCAGGGGATGGGGGGCCCTAGGGAAACAGCTGGCTGCGAGCCGGGGTAAGAGGAAAATCTGCTGAGTGTAACCCTGTTGTCCCCAGTGCCTTCTTAGTTGACATCCAAGCAGACGGGGCCCCACTGTTCAACATGGCTTGGAACTGCTCACCTGAAGGCTCTTGAGTGCAGGAGGGATCCAGCATTGCTCTGTACCCAGCCACACATCCAGGCCATGGCCAAGTAACAGAGGAAGGTGTGGGTGCCCAGACAGAGGGAGGAGAGAGAAACAAGAAGAAAGAAGCAGTGGCAGAGGGCTCTGCAAAGGCTGGGGCTGGGAGCTCAACCTGAGACACGACTCTGCCCAGCTCCCTCCAGCCTTACATCCTCAGGCTGAGAGCCAGGGAGTCCCAAGGAAAGCCCTGCAAGGATAGGGAGCAGAGGAGGGGAGGGGAAAGAAAGAAATGCTTACCCATCCCCTGCTTTGTGCCTAGTACTCTAAGTAAGTACTTATTTAAGTCTCGCCGTGGGTATGAAAACAGGTCTGTTCATTCATTCATTTGACAGATACTTACTGAGCATCTACTGAGTGCACTGGGGACAGAGCAGCAAAGTCCCTGCCCACATGGAGTTTTCATTCTCAGGGTGGAGACAGGCCACAGGCAAACAAACAAATAAATAAATATAGTATGTCAGGCAGTGATAATCACTACGAGGGACCAGGTGACGGGGAGTGGGGGAGGGGCACTTTTTTATAGAGTGATCACAGAAGGCCTTCCTGATATGAGGTTACATTTGGGCAGAAACCTGAATGAATGAATGAATGAATGAATGAATGAGTCTCACAGATATTGGGAGAAGGGGGAGCATTCCAAGCACAAGGAACAGCAAGGGCAAAGGCCCTAAGGATCCTGCTTGGCTCCTTGTATGAGAAGCAGTTGCTTACCTGGCTTAGATTTTCACAGCAGGTCTGGGCGTCTGACCTTCCTGGGGTTCCTGATCTGCCACTTCACTGGCGTGTGACCACAAGTAAATCACTTAACCTCTTTGGATCCCTGTTTCCTCACTTTCCACAAGGGGTGCACTGACTTAAGGGTGCCCCTCCACGGGAGCTGTGCAGGGGCATCATCACTCTGGGGTGAGCAATCTCTGGTGGTGCAGGAGAGCCTCAGAGGGCCCCAAAGTTCCCACGACCAGAGCCAGTGGTGTGGGGCTGGGGAGGTACTGATCCCAGAACTGGAGGGGGCACAGGAAGAAGGGGGGCTTCCCCACACCTGTTGTCCCACCTTGCATCTACCAATCCCACTCCCCCACCTTCCATTCCAGAAGCTTCCAGCATGAGGGTCTTGCAGTCTTCTCTAAAGAGGGGACTAATTAAACCTTAACTGACACAGCACTAATTAACTTCTTAATTACACAGAAGCACATGATTAGCCACGCAGCAGACACTAATTGATCATTAGGAAGCAGCCTCCTCTCTCCCCTCCCCTTTTCTAGGGCCCACCAGCTAAGGCACCTGAGGGGCCCATGGTAGGCGGCAGCCCCACTCCCCAGCCCAGCCTGAGCTCCACCTGATCCTAGAGAACCAGCTGGAGTAGTTCACACTGCCCTGGCCTGAAGTCAGGTGCCCTTCCATAATAATGATACAAATAACACCAACCTCTACCCTAGAATCGGGCCCCAGCAGCCTTCCTCCTTCAAAACCCCTGCCCAAATCAGGACTGAAGTATGTGCTTTGGAGCCCAGAGTTTCTGCCTCCCTGGGGTGAGGGTAGCCCAGGGTGGGCCCAGCTTGGAAGATAAGAGGGAACTAGCCTTCATTAAATGCCCACCTTGCACCAGTCACCTCCCACAGCTTTGTATGTTGAACCTCCCAACACCCAACAGAACAGGCCTTTTCTAGATGAGGAGATTGAGGCTCCACAAAATTGAGAAATGTACAGAGATTTGCACGGCTAGTAAGTGATGGATCACATCCAAATGCAGCTCTGACTCCAGGCCAAGCCCTGCTTGCCCTGCTGCCTCCCGCAGATTCCACAATGTTCCAAACTGGGACCTGAGCTGAGAAGGGGACTAGCCCGTTCCCATGGAGCCATTTACCCCCCAGCAACACAGCTTACCTTCTCTGTAGAGCCAGCAGCAGAGCCCCAGGGAACAGGGCCAGGCTGCCTGGATTCAAATCGTAGCTCTGTCCTTCCTAGCTGTGTGACCCTGGGCCTCAACCTGTTTGTGCGTCCATTTCCTCCTCTGTAAAATGGGGATAATAGTAGTACCCTCCCCACAGGCTTGCTGCATGAAGAGCGCTTAGAGGAGGGCCTGCTTTGCAAAGCAAGTGCTTCACGAGGGCAGCGTCACTATTATCTGTAATGGACATTGTTCAAACCTCAAGAGACTGTCTTGAGACTTGGGTCCCCCATCCCTCTCTCCCATCCCTCAGATTTCCTCTTCTCTGTCTAGCCTTGGAGGGCACTCTCAGTAGCTCCACCTTCCTTGTCTCTAGGATGTCACCTCCCCCTCCTGAGATTCTGCCCCCAGGTGTGACCCTTTCTATATACCTCACCCCCCACCCCACCCCCCAGCCTGTTCTGGTACCTCTAGCAGGTGCAATTCACACCAGTCCTGGGGAATCCTCAGCATGGCAGGTTGGGTTGTCGCCCCCACCTGACCAAAGAGGAAAACACAAAGGCATGGAGATATGGGGGAGGACTTCCCAGAGTCCCCACCACTAGACAGGGGAGGAATGGATGCTAACCCTTCTAGGGGCCTCAGAAGCCCAAGCCCCTCCTGCTCCTGCCCTGCCCTGCTCCTTCTGTGTGTTAACAAGGGAGCGCTACAAAAGAGGGCTGTGGTGGAGAGCTAGTGCTGGAGGTTACTGGTGGGTGGGGGACAGAAGGTTGTTTGGGGGGAGTGTCTACGATTGCTGAGTATTGAAAAATGCACTGCAAATGGGAACAGCCTGTGCAGAGACAGTGAGGGTAAAAAACCTATGATCTCTTCAAAGAATGCTTGTCAGGCCCTGGGACAGTTTAATAGATATGAGGCCACAAGAGATCCTGTGGCCGGTGCAGAGACAGTGAGGGTAAAAAACCTATGATCTCTTCAAGGAATGCTTGTCAGGCCCTGGGACAGTTTAATAGATATGAGGCCACAAGAGATCCTGTGGCCGGCGGTCTGAGAACAGCATTGGTGCCCAGTCTGCAGTTTATTTCTCGTGTAGCAGTCCCAGGGAGTCAGCCTGGGAGCAGCGGTGCTGGCTTCAGGCTGAGGTGAGCAGAGACTGGCCCACTGTCCCTCGCCGCCCTATTCATGTTTCTCGCTTCCCTGAGTCCTCTTCGGGTCCCTTTCCAGAGAGCCAGGCCTGGTCTCTAGGGCCGAGATGCCTGGTCAGGCTGACTCCCTCTTCCTTAACTGGGTCAGGCCCTGGCTCTTGGTGGGGGAAGGGGCAGGAGAGATGAAGCTGCCCAGCTCTAGCCCCTGGCCCAAGCATACTGCGGGTAGTGCCAGCCACCCCCACCCCCACCAGGTCCCCGGTGTCGCTGCAAGAGACACAGCAATTAGGTCAGCACCCCTTCCAGATGCTCACTCCCCTTCTCATTAACTGGAAACTGTGACAGTGTATCAAGGAGAGCCCTCTGGGCATGTTTTCCCATCTGTTGCTCAATTTCCAACACGTGCTACTCATCCCATCTGGAATTCCTGTGTCCTCCTCTCCTTCTCTCATGTAGGCCTTTCCTGTCCTTGCACAAATTACTGGGTCTCTCTGGGCCTTTTTCTGCTCATCTGTAACATGGACATGACAGTACTCACCACCCAGGGTTCAGAGAAGGCTCACTGGGATAACCCGTATAGAGCGTTTAGCACAGGGCTCGGCACAGAGTAGGTGCTCAATAAACAGCAGCTACAGTTCTTCTTCTAGGCCCAGCCCAAATCCCTCTCCCTCCAGAAGGCCCTCCCTGACCACCCCAGCCTTAGGTGGGCACTCCGTCCTCTGCCTTTCTCTGCTCATCATACCCTGAGGTGCATCCCTTGTCAGAGACGTACACCTTGCCCTCACATGTATTGGGGCTTACTGTGTGCCAGGTACTAAGTGTTAACTCACTTAACCCTCACAACATCCCTGTGGAGTGGGCACACTGTTATTATCCGCATTTTACAGAGGAGAAAAATGAAGGCACAGAGAGGTTAAGTGACTTGCCAAAGATTACACAGCAAATAAAATATTATACCCAGGCAGTCAAACTGCAAAGTCCATGCTTTTAGCCTCTGCAGTAATCATAGGATAGATAAAATTTGAGGCAGGGGGCAGGACAAGTACCCCTGGGCTTTGTGGAGTTTCCAGTTTCACTTGGGGCTCTACACCAGTGCTGTGTTATAGTATGTTCACGGCATGTGTACAGTCTGTGTGCAGAGATGTGTCTAAAGTCTGCATGTTGCATGTATGGAGAACTTAGACACCACGTGGACAGTGCGGGCACATGTGTACAATCTGTGTACGTGCACTCAGTGTGTGATTCTGCAGGGGGTTTGTAGGGTGGCACTTCACGTTCCTTTTTGTAGCTGTCATTCTGCTTTAACAACAGTGAAGTGCTGGGGAGGGAAACAGAGCAGGATTTATTTCCCCTTCTTACAAATTGAGAGGCCACAGCCTAGAGAGGCTACACAAGTAGTTCCCTGTGCCACCCAGGGCTTCTTTCTCCATGACATGCACTGTGTGTGCATGGAGTGTGAACACCATGTGACCTGAGCATGGGTGCACACGTGCACATATGTGTGCATTTGAAGTACACCTCACCTATGTGTGTCAACAGCACGTGGGAATTTACATAGTGCATTCATATGTGTCTTTGTGTGCACAAAGGATATATGTGACCTGTGTGTAATAAATATGTGTGCATGTGCATGCATGCATCCGTGTTTGTACATTGAGAGGTATATGTGCATGCATACATAAGAGGAAGTGGGGGTGGAGAGACTGCAAAGTCAAACAGACCTCAATTCCAGTCCTGCCTCTGCTTCTTCCCAGCTGTGTGATCTTGGATAAGTTGCTGAGTCTCCCTAGGCTCAGTTTCTGCATCACAAAATGAGAATAATAATACCTATCTCAGAAGAGAGTCAGTAGAGAGGAGTAGAGCTTGTGGACGTGAAGCACAGTAGGCGCCCAATGCGTGCATACTATGAGAATGTATTTGTGTGCACGTGTAAGCCGTGCAGGGTGTGCACGTGGAGCTGTGTGTATTTGCAAGGTGTGGAGGTGTATGGGGGGAGCATAATGGGGGCATGTGTGTGAGTGTGTCTCTGCATGTGCTGCATGCACACTTGGGGTGTGCCAGGCTGTGGAGGTGAATATGTGTGAGGTGGGGTGTGCACGATAGTGTGACTGTGGCATGCGTGACTATGTGTGTTGCACACTGTGTGTGCATAGCATGGGGGGCTGTGCCCCAGACCCCTCATTCTAGGTGGGGCTGGAGTTGAGGGGCCTGGTTGGGCCAAGGGGGGTATCTCTGGCTGTCGTTCCCGTGGTGGGTGGGGGGCACCCTCTCCAGCGGTGATTGAGCCCCTGCTCTCCCACCAGGCCTGCCAAAATATAGCGAGACAGGGTGTAATTACCAGCACTTACCGCGACCATTACCCCCTTCGCTGCCGCGTGTGTGACACACGACCCGTCAGCTCGGCATTCGCACCATTAAGGGGCCTCATTAGCATCCCGGCTCAGAAGCAAAATTACCCTCACTGCTCATTTCAAGATGTCATCAATTTTAATTTAGGGCCCAAAGATAGTACAATGGGAAGGCCCTCCCCGGCCCGCCGCACATGGAGAGAGAGGAGAGAGTGGAGGAGGGGGCTGTTGGAAGGGGAATGAGGGGGGCATTGAGGGAGAAGACGGACAGAGGCAGGGACGGGGGAAAGATGGGGCTGAATGAGGAGGCAAGGGAAATGGTGATCTCCCCACCCCCAGACAGCTCCCCAGGCTAGGGCCTCCGCTGGCACCCCCTTGGGAGGGAAAAGGAATTGAAGGCTTGACTAGTGCAGGGCCCTGACCCCCCCGCCCCTGCAGGCCCTCTGAAAGCTAAAGTGTCTGGAGCCACATCATGAGCGAAATGTAGAGCCCAGCTCTTCCCTTCAGTTGTTCCTTCAATTCCCACAACATCTTCGGGAGGTATATAATGCAATCCCCCACTACAGATGGGGAAACTGAGGCACGGAGTGTTTCCATCACACAGCGAGCCATGGCAGAGCCCACATTTAAATGCAGGCCTGTTTGGCTCTGCTGCTCCCTGCCTTCCTGGACCCAGAACCCATGGCCTTGTAGAATAGTCTTCCAGCCAACATGCCTGCACCCGTGGGCAGGGATAGAGGTGACCACCCACCCAATCTTATCTCCCACCAATCCCTCTCATCGGCAAGTGCTCCCATCCGTCAGACCTTTGCACACTCTGTGTCCTGTGCCTGGAATGCCACCCCTCTCCCTCCACGTGACTTCCCTTTCTCCTTGTCAGCCTGGTCCCTCATGACCCAGCTTAATGTCACCTCTGCCCTTTCTCTAAGCCCACACTGAATCATCACTGCAGGTTCACGTGTCCATCTCCCCTGCACCCACCCTGCCCCCCTGGGACTAGCTCGCAGAGATGGGCTGGCCCTTGTCCATTTGAGTATCTCAGTACCCAGCACGGTGCCAGCTCAAAGGGGGTGCTCGGGGATTGCTGAGAGAATGACCCCTACATCCCAGCCAGCTTTCCTACCCAGGTGGAGTTAAGGACCATTGTCTGGGTGGAAAGGAACCAGGGAGGCCCCCCTCCCATTGTTCAGATGAGTAGCTGGGGCTCAAGATGAGGTGGGCAAGGGCTCAAGAAGGGCTGTTTCAGTCCATCTCTGGGTGTGCTGCAAACATTGAATGAACGCTTGACTGAGTGCATGATTGAATGAACAAATGGGTGAAAAGCACTTCTCTCTGGCCACTTTCAGGTCCCTCCAGGGACAGAAATCTCAACTATTCCCTCACCAGGCATTGCAACAATTTGACATATCAACACTCCTGGGGCATTTTCATCTCACAAGCAGATCCTGTGCACATTCCACGCCTCTTTCTGAGAAGGAGAAACTTCACAGGCAGCTCGATGGACCTCTGGCTGGTGGAGATCTTCCGGAAGGCCTGGTTTGGGAGGTGGAAGGTGGGGGGTCTTCTCAGTATATCTAGCCAGCTCTGCCATCCCACTCTGTCCTAACTCACAGTGGGGCTCAGGCAACTCCCTTAAGCCCGTAGGCCTCAGTTTCTCCAAGTGTAAAGGAGGAGGTCATAACCCACATCTCAGCTGTTCAGGCCACCATGGCATGAGGCTCAGTGACATGGCAGCAGGAGGAGGGCTGGGCCTGAGGGGGCACAGGCTGAAGGGAAAGGGCACTGCAAATCAGCACACCTGTCCTTAGCCTCGACCAGGTCCTGCCGCCTTCTCTCCTGCCCGACAGCCCCTCCAGCTCCCTGGCCACCGCAGGGGTGAGAGAAGCGGGGAGGGCCTCCTCCATCCTGAGCCCTGTGACAGTGCCCTCACTGGCGGCAGGCGCTGCTCCCCAGCCTCACAGAAGACAGATCGCTCCCTTAATCACTCTGGAAAAGAACCCCAAGCCGATATAATATTATAATTAATTAATTCACTAAAAAGGTATTAAATTTCTCTCCCCCCTGTGGATATTATCTGAATTCATTGACCTTTAGAAAAATCACCCTCTAATTGTAACCAGGTCCAAAAGCATTTGCAGACCGTCCCTTTTACATTAATAATATCTTCCCGGACTCGGCTCTGGCTGCTTAAATATTGTATAAATTCCACTGCCCCCCTCGGAAAAGAGAGAGCAAAGAAAAAAGATGAGGCTGGAGGAGCCTGAGAGGGGGATGGGGGCTGGATCCTGAGAGGCAGAGGTTCTGGGAGGTGAGGGGCAGGTGCTACATTGAAGGGGCTCTCTCTAGCAGCTTGGAGGGGCAGGGGAGGGGACCAGGCTTTGAGATGGGGCGTGGGAAGGATAGGTTGGGAGCAGGAATGTTAAACTTAGGGTTAGTTTTTAGGAGACTGTGTGTGTCTGGGGAGAAGATCCAGAGTGCATAGAAGACTCTTATTCAAGTTCATGGCCCCAAATAGTAAAGGAAGAATCTCTGATTTAAAAGAACAATGGGGCTGGCCCGGTGGTGCACTGCTACAGTGCGCCGCTTGAGAGCGCGGCGGCGCTCCTGCCGAGGGTTCGGATCCCACATACAGACCAGTTCCCGCTCACTGGCTGAGCGAGGTGCGGGCGCAGCACCGAGGTTTGCGATCCCGTTGCCGGTCCCCGTCCGGTACGGGCGCGACACT
>NW_007726563.1:618047-634987 GCF_000696425.1 Galeopterus variegatus | reverse complement strand
GAGCGGGCAGCTCGCCACTCCACTGAGAAAATCCCCAGGGTGAAAGGGAAGATTAAGTAGGACAGAGATTTCCCAACTGCTTGAAGGACTGGCCTTGGGAGTTCCCAGACTCCTACCCCCTCGGCCCCCAGCATCAGGGTCTCCCCTGGGCCCTCTTCGCTGGGCAGCTCCTGCTTCACCACCTGCTGGGCCAGCTCAGCCATGTTCATGCCAGACGGGGAGGTGGTAGGGAGACCATGCACTCGTGCCTGCATCTCCAGCTCCTGCAGAGGCAGACAGGAGGCTGGGGGCACACACCCATGGCCCCAGCTGCCAAGCCACCCCTTCCCAGACCCCCATCACAGAGCTTGCCTCTCCCCTTGTAGCACCTGAGACCACAACATGTCTCCACTGGAAGAAAGCATAGGGCGGCTCTAGAGTCTAGACCAGTGTCTTTTCAAACCACAAGTTGTAACTCATTCGTGGGTTGTGAAACCACACTAGTGAGTCTTGACCAGCTCTCTCTCCATGTTTTTTAAATTGAAATAGACTTGTCTTGGCTAGCCTGGCATAGAAATAAGCAGAATGCACTGCACCTATTAAGGATGAGTATTCTTTCATGAAACTTAGATTTTTCACTTTAAACGTGTCTGTGTGCACTGGATTTTAATGTAAATTGTATTACTTACCATGAGAAATAGAAACGTTTAAAAGCTGCAGTCCAGTCGGCCTTTGTATAGAGCACCACCTCAGATACAAAGAGGGTCAGAGGCCCTCAGTACAGTGCCAGGACTAGAACTTGCAGCTCCAGCTGGTAGGGCTGACTCTCCCAGCCCTTGTTCTTTAGTTTGCCCCGTGGTGATTCTTAGCACCATCCACCAGGTGGTCCCAGCTTTCTCCCTCCCAGGCACACTTCCCTGCCCCCTTGAAGTTAGGTGTAGAGTTTACTTGCATTGGCCAAACACATGTGAGCAGAAGTGACATGTGGCACCTTAAGGGTGACATATGGCTTTAAAAGCCAGCTCTAGATGTGCCTATCCATCAGCCTGGGTCTCAGAATGAAGGTCTCGCAGAACAGAACCCCCAGCTGATATTTGTTGTTAAAGGTGCTGGGGACTGTTGGTTACCAAAGTATACCATCTTGACTGATACTCCTTCCTCATTGGCATCATTCCTGTGTCTCCAATTTCAGAAGTATAAGCACCAGCCCTGGAGTCAGAAGCCCAGCCCTGGAGTCAGAAGCCAAAGCAGGGTCAGGGGTCAGAGGTACCCAAGCAGTCTGAGTTCAGGGCCAGACCTGGATGCGGAGCCAGAGCTGCTTGTTGGTTATCTCCAGGCGTCGAGAGTGGTTCTCAAGCTCCCTGGACTTCTGCAGGTCTTTCTGCATCCTCCGGATGTAATCAACAGAGGCCTTGAGGATGGTGCCCTTGTTCCAGCGCACGTCCCTGCAGTGGCAGGCCAGGTGAAGTCAGGGTGCATGCTCAGAGAGGGGCCAAGTCCTGTCACTGCTTTGGTTTCAGAGCCTATGTCGCCTGTCTCAGCCTTGCCCACCAACCCCAGACCTGGCCACCCCCTATTTGTGGAAGAGGCTGATCTCAGTCTGCATAGAACAGGCCCTCCCAGGTGACTTCTGTTGCCACCACCCACCTCACTTATCCCATGGAACCAAGCTATTGGAAACAGGGAGCAGCCTCCTTCCATTCCTTTCACCAAAACCCAAGCCTATCCTAGGTTCTTTTTTTTTTTTTTCCTTTTTGTCTTTTTTCGTGTCCGGCAACGGATCGCAACCCTCAGTGTCGCGCCCGTACCGGACCGGGACCGGCAACAGGATCACAACCCTCGGCGCTGCGCCCGCACCTCGCTCAGCCAGTGAGCGGGAACCGGTCTGTATGTGGGATCCCTCGGCGGGAGCGCCGCCACACTCCCAAGCGGCGCACTGTAGCAGTGCGCCACCGGGCCAGCCCTATCCTAGGTTCTTAACTACTATCCCTCTCTCCACCAGTCCAACGCCCTTGAGAAAACTTTCCCAGCAGGACTCCTCCTCCAGGAAGCCTCCCTTAACCCCAGCCTCACTTCTAGGACAGGAGCTCATCTGCCCTGAGTTTTCCTGATTTGGAAGAAGGAGAGATCTTCTTTTCTCAAACAGAAGATGAGCTCCTAGAAGGGATTCTCTTCCCATCACTTCCCCCTCATAACTGGCATGGGGCTGGGGGCAGATAGTACTCGTCAGCTGCCGCCCACTCCCAGGCCTCTCCCTCCCCACCAGAAACCTGCTTACAGGTCGTTGGCCTTGGGGATCAACATTCCCAACTCCTTGATGCGGTCATTGATGTTGAACCTCCGTCTCCTTTCAACTGAAATACAGATTCCAGAGGGAGCAATCAGAGGGACAGGGACCGCACATGTGGAGAGGCACCCAGCCAGGGAGGGGCACCGCAGGGGCAACCTACAGCTTAGACTTAGCCTTTATGGTAAGTAAGGGGTGACCAACAGACTGGGATTTCTGCAGGTGTCGGGGGGTGCCAGGGCGCAGGCCAGACACAATTAAGGGGCACCTCAAGGCCAAATTGGCCCTGGTCAGGTTGTTAGCACAGCAAAACCATCTGGGGTAGGACTCCTCCCCACTGCTCAGAAGCCCTTCAGTGGCCCCAGGTGCCACACCCTAAAGAGAACAATCTGATAAGAAAGCAATCTGATAAGTGGGGACTTCATGAATGTCCTTTCCCAGGAGCCCCTCTCCCACCTCCATAAAGAGGACTAGTGTGAGGAGGGTGATAACGGCCCGCAAGCTGATAAAGTGGGGACTTCATGAATGTCCCTTCCCAGGAGCCCCTCTCCCACCTCCATAAAGAGGACTAGTGTGAGGAGGGTGATAACGGCCTCACCCACCACCGAATGGCGAATGGCGCCACCATTGAGTCACACCAGTGGGAGGGTTTAAGGCAGATGCAAGGGAGTTGACTTTGGACAGGGAAGCCTTTCTAGAACGTGTGCAGCTCGGGGAGTGGCTTTGCAGCCAGCCCGAGGTGAGATCAGGGAAGAAGGAGGCAGGGAGGGGGCTGGGCAGGACTCACTGAGGTTGTGATTGTCTTTCTTCTGCCGCTCCTTGGCCAGGGCCCGGCTCTCAGCATCTGGAAACCAGGGGAGGAGAGAGGAGCTGAGGGGAGGGAGCACAGCAGAGGGGTGGCAGGGGGTCCAGGGGCGCAGGGAGAGGGAGGCAGTACCTGTGAGCTCTCGCTTCTGGGTCAGGTCCGCAGGGCAGGAGCTACTGGTGACGCCCACCAGGGAGGCTGTGACCTGGGGGTCACTGCTGTACACGTTCAGGTGGCTGCTGGACAGGGGTAGCTGTGGGGTGAGGCAGGGAGGGGGACCTGGTGAGCAGCCCCCTCTCCTTGGGGAGCCCCCTTCGGAGACCATTGTCCCAGGAACAGCCATTCCTAGGGACACCAGGGGCATCAGAGTTCACCCCGGGCCCTTCACTCAGCAATTCAACCTGAAAGTCTGCAGAGTCCAGAGCCAAACAAGATGCAACCCCTGTCCTCAAGGAGCAGCCAGCCTAGAGTGACTGAGAGTGACCAAACCAGTTAAGGGATAGGATTAGGCCCTAGGCATTATTTAGCCCTAGGGAGGGGCACCTAATCAATTCTGGAGTTTCTGGGAGGTTTCCTGGAGGGCGTGCAACTCAAGGAGTCCTGAGCAGACATGTGAGGAAAGGCTCTACTGGCAGGGGGTACACAAGCAAAGGCAAGGCTGGCCAGAGTGCAGCCATTTCAAGATGCTCGAGCAGCAGGAGTGTGATGGGGACAGGGACAGGACACACGGCTGGATCATGGAGTGCTATGTTTGACCCACAGAGACACTGGGATTTTGGAATGGGCAGCCAGTGGAGGTTTAAGCAGGGGTCTGACAGGGACAGATTTGAGCTTTGGAAACCTCCTGCCACAGAAACACACAGAGCAAATCACAGGCCCAGACACCTCACAGTGTACACAGGAACTACTAAAGGTACCAGACGCTGGCACCCACCCTCCCCCACCGCCTCAGCCCTCACTGCCCCGGCTAGCTGGAGGTTTGGACCCAACCAGTCCCAGCCAGCTACTGTGAAGCCACTCAGCAATGTCACCAGGGCAATGACATTCACTCCTTGACTCCCCACCGCAGGAATTGGGGACTTTCCCTTGGTGGTATGGGCTACGGCCAGTATCAGGGTAACAGGCTCAGGCCCAAGGAGCAGGAATAAGCAGTTGAGGATCAGGACCTCCAAAAAAGGAGGGGGGCACCAGCAATTCCCCCTTCTCAGTGTGAACACTTGTCACCCTTCCATAGAGCTTGCTGGGCCAGTATCAGGGTAACAGGCTCAGGCCCAAGGAGCAGGAATAAGCAGTTGAGGATCAGGACCTCCAAAAAAGGAGGGGGCACCAGCAATTCCCCCTTCTCAGTGTGAACACTTGTCACCCTTCCATAGAGCTTGCTCTCCATTTCTTGTTTCATCTAATCTTCCCACAATCCTGTGGGTAGATGGCATCACCCCAATTTTGCAGCTGAGAAAACTGGGGGTCAGAATGGTGGAGAGACTTCCCAAGGTCACAACACAAGCCAGAAGCCAGGCCTCTTGATCCCAAGCCCAGATCCTTCCCACCTGCCACTTCACCTCTGCCCAGGAGACCCAGAGAGTGGTCGTGCTGCCAGAAGCTGCCAGAGGGAGGGGTCCTGTGGTGGGGACCCCTTGAAAGGCCAGCCCCATGGAGTGAGGGACACAGGCCTGTGCCCACTGGGCTTGGTAGAGGATTGGAACCCCAGATCCCCAAAGGAACTCAGCAGCTCCAGGCCTTCCTGTGGACTCACTGCTCCCCTCCCATGCTGTCCCAGCCTGCTCTGCACCCCTCCCCTCCTCCCAGGAAGCCTTCCCGACTGCCCCAGCCATCCCTCTCCCCTCTGAGGCCATATCATGCACACAGGCTGAGGCATATCCTTCTTGATTCATAATTCTGCTTGTTCCTGGGCCCTCATCACATTTTCTGATGGAGGCAACTCTTGTTTCTACAGAAAGATGCCAGCTCTGCCTGGTGAGGCCCTGGCTCTGGCTCTCTCCAGGCTCAGAGCTAGTGTGGGTCTTCTGCCACCTCAAACACACTTACACACCCATCCCACCCTGACCAGGAGTACCGTGTTGGGCATCTGCATTTCAGGATTGATGTAGCCCAGGACATCGTCCAGACGCATAATGTTGTCAATGACATCATCCAACTGGAAGAGAGAAAAGTCCATCTGGGGACGGCCCATGGGGGCAAAGGGGCACTGGGGCAGCCACTGATATGGAGGGACCTTGGGACCCACCTCACCCAACCCGCTCATTTAGGGGAGGAGGAAACAAGCCCAGAGAAGGGATGAGCTATCTGGGTCCCACAAGCCCCAAGGCTGGGCCTGGGCTCTTCCCAAGGAGCCTACCTGCCCTGTTATGGCTTTGCGGGTATGTTGGGCTTTCCCGTATGAGTCCTCTGTTTCTCCCTAGCAGAGCTTTCAAAAGTAGGGATGGTGTTTCACCTGTGAGACTGGGGCTCCCTGAGGACAGGGCTGTGTCTCCCTGAGACTGGGGCCCCCTGAGGATGGGGCTGTGTCTCCCATCAGACTGGGGCTCCCTGAGGACAGAGCTGTGTCTCCCCTCACCCTGGGGCTCCCTGAAAGCAGCACTCCTGCCTCAGCCATTGGACTGGGAGTCTCAGGAGCACAGCACCAGGCAGAGGAGGCAGCAGCGTGGGTCAGCCCCTCACTCACCTCCCTCTCGGGGTTAGAGCCGATGTGCAGCATGGCCATGGGGCTGTTGGGGGCACTGTTACCAGTGGAGGAGGACAGCATATGTCCGGCCCGGACCCCTGGGGAGGCGGCTGGTGGCGGTTTCGGGGAGCCCTGGGCAGGGCTGATGTGGGCGGCGAACTTGTTCCCGTAGGTCTCGGACAGGTACTCCCGCACCTTCTGGTGCTGGGACTGCTGCAGGTGGTAGGAGGTGGGATTCTCCAGGTAGGACTGCACCTGGCAGGGGAGAAGGCAAGGGTTCCAGGGGGTGCTGAGACCAGTGGTGGGGGGGCAGGCTGGAGCAGGCCTACCTTCAGCACCTCCCCAGGCACAGGTGGCGGTGACTGGAAGTGGACAGGGGTGTTGATGGCAGGGGTGGGCGGCCCCCCCAGCTGCTGTTGCTGCTGCTGCTGCTGCTGCTGCTGCTGCTGCTGCTGCTGCTGCATGTAATGCATGACGGCCTGCTGCTGCATGCGTTCCCGCTGCTCCTCCTGCTGCGCCTGCTCCCGCATGAGCTGCATGCGCAGCCCGATGCGCGATGCCATGGCGGCTGCTGGCGCTGCCTCCCTGTGGACAACGGGGGCAGGTCTGTGAGGCCCTTTCCTCCACAAAGCACTGGGGCTTGGGGAGGGGCCAGGGCAAGTGGGATGGCACCCACAGTGCAGGAGAAGACACTGAGCCCCGAGAAGGGAAAGGATTTGCCCAAAGTCACTGAGCAAGCTGGTGACAGAGCTAAGACGTGCATCCCAGCTTCCCCATTCCTGGACCAGAACTGCAGATTCTCTCTTCACTTTCTGCAGTTGGTCAGCCCCCAAAACTCAGAGTCAAGCCTAACTCCCCTGTGTCTCAGGCCCACATCCTGATCCTATTAGATCCAACCTCAGATACACGCCCCTTTGCTACCACCTCCGCTGCCACTAATGTAGGCCCAGCCTGCACCATGTCTTATCTGGATTCCTGAAGGCACCTCCTAGTGTTCAGACTCCCTCCTTCTGTCTTGCCCCGCAACATTCTTGTGACTCAGTAATTAGATGGACCCTACTGAGACCTAAGTCAGATCCTGTCCGTCCCCCTGCTCAGAACTCTCAGAAGCGGCCACTTCATTCAGAATAAAATCCAAAGTCCTCACCATGGCCTAAGAGGCCCTCTATGATCTGCTCCCACCTCGTGTTCCCCTCTGACCCCATCTCTTCCTTTTGTCCCCCTTGTTCCATCTGCTCCAGCCACACTCACCAGTCCCTGCAGTCCCTCAAACACCCCAGGCCTCCTCCTGCCTCAGGGCCTTTGCTCTTGCTGCTCCCTCTACCTAGAATGCTCTTTTCCCTGACACTGTCATGGCTCCTTCACCTCCTCCAAGGCTCAAATATCACCTTCTAGAGACCTTCCAAAACCAACCTATTAAAATTGCAAAACCCCTACCCACCACGCACATTCCCTACGCCCCTTCCCTCCTATTTTTCTCCATATCACTTACTGCCACCTTAAATACTATGCATTTTTGCTTATTTATTTTATTCACTGTCTGTCTTTTTCTTGCTAGGAATGCAAACTCCCCAAAGGCAGGATTTCTTTCTGTCTTGTTCACTGCTGTACCTTTAGCCTCTAGCCCAGAGCCAGGGACCTGGTGGAAGCTGCATGAACGTGTGAAGGGAATGAGTACTACTTATGAACCAGGCACTGGGGATACAACTNTCTTATCTGGATTCCTGAAGGCACCTCCTAGTGTTCAGACTCCCTCCTTCTGTCTTGCCCCGCAACATTCTTGTGACTCAGTAATTAGATGGACCCTACTGAGACCTAAGTCAGATCCTGTCCGTCCCCCTGCTCAGAACTCTCAGAAGCGGCCACTTCATTCAGAATAAAATCCAAAGTCCTCACCATGGCCTAAGAGGCCCTCTATGATCTGACAACATTCTTGTGACTCAGTAATTAGATGGACCCTACTGAGACCTAAGTCAGATCCTGTCCGTCCCCCTGCTCAGAACTCTCCGAAGCGCCCACTTCATTCAGAATAAAATCCAAAGTCCTCACCATGGCCTAAGAGGCCCTCTATGATCTGCTCCCACCTCGTGTTCCCCTCTGACCCCATCTCTTCCTTTTGTCCCCCTTGTTCCATCTGCTCCAGCCACACTCACCAGTCCCTGCAGTCCCTCAAACACCCCAGGCCTCCTCCTGCCTCAGGGCCTTTGCTCTTGCTGCTCCCTCTACCTAGAATGCTCTTTTCCCTGACACTGTCATGGCTCCTTCACCTCCTCCAAGGCTCAAATATCACCTTCTAGAGACCTTCCAAAACCAACCTATTAAAATTGCAAAACCCCTACCCACCACGCACATTCCCTACGCCCCTTCCCTCCTATTTTTCTCCATATCACTTACTGCCACCTTAAATACTATGCATTTTTGCTTATTTATTTTATTCACTGTCTGTCTTTTTCTTGCTAGGAATGCAAACTCCCCAAAGGCAGGATTTCTTTCTGTCTTGTTCACTGCTGTACCTTTAGCCTCTAGCCCAGAGCCAGGGACCTGGTGGAAGCTGCATGAACGTGTGAAGGGAATGAGTACTACTTATGAACCAGGCACTGGGGATACAACTGTAGTCCCTGAATTCACGGAGTCTGCATTCTAATCAATGAGAAAGGCAAGTCCACAGACAATTATAACCTTGTGCAGGGTGGGCCACCTCAGGGTGCAGAGAGGACTTTCCACTACCCAGCACATCAGCCCTGATCTTCTATGGGTCCCAGTGGGACAGGTGTTGACTTAGGCCCCCAGGCCTAGTCTGGAAGGTTGAAGACAGGACAGAATGAGTCCTGCAGCTGGGCCCACTCTGTCCTTAGCTCACTGAATGACCCTGGGCAAGTCCCTTCTCCATCTCCCCATGAACAAAATGAAAAGATTGGACCCCGTGATTTCTAAGGTCCCTCCCAGCTGGATGGGCTGAGATTCTCAGAGGTGCAAGGCCCCTGGGGTGCTCCAGACTCCCCGAGGGTCCTGGCAGGGGCTGGAGGGTCCTCATCTTTGGGATATTGAAAGAGGCAGTATGACTTTGTGGTTGAATAAGGGTTTTCAACTAGGGCAGATGTGGGCTTGAATCCCAGTTCTGCCACTTCTTTGCTGTGTGACCTTGGGCAAGTCACTTAACTTCCCTGAGCCTGTTCCCTGATCTCTAAGCAGTTTCTACTTCAGAAGACTGGTGAGAGCGTTAAATGAAAACAATGTGTCTGGCACAGTGCATAGCACCCGGTGGGGCTGAGCAGTGAGACATGGATAAGCACAAGACTTCCAGGGTGAGCTGACCAATGTGAGCCAGAGGTCAGAGCTGTGCCCCAAGGTCCTAAGAATCAGCCCCAGACCTCTGGGGGTAGCAAAGAAAAGTAGCACAAGCTGATATGTTCTGGCTAATGCCAGGTAACACGCTAAGTCAGCATTAGTGGAAAGTACTGGCAAATATTCAGTGAAAATCACCAGATCATAGAAATGATAATAACTAGCATTTATTTGAGAATTTACTGTGTCAGGCACTATTCTAAGCACTTTCACCTCAAAGAGCCCTGTGAGGTGGTTTTAGTTATTACTATCCTTTTATAGATCAGGAGAGACAGACGCACAGGGAGGTTAAGTGTCTTGCAGCGGGGACAGAGCTGGGATCTGATCCCAGGCAGTCTGGCCCCTGAGCCCATGCTGGGGAGGGGAGAGTCTTCATACAGAGCCCAGAAGGAGCTCATTCGAGGTTGCAGGGCTGGTTGATCCAGGGCCAGGAATGGAGTCCAAGCCATCTGACCCCCAACCAGGGCTCCTTCCACCACTCTGAGTGACTTCCCTATAAAGTGGGAAGGGGCTGCCTCAGCCTCAGGGGTCTCTCTGCCCAGCTCCCAAGAGGGCAGTCCTCAGGAAGAAAGGAGCAGAGGTGCCACTCACCACCTCATCCGTCCTGCAGCAGAGGCATAGCCACAGCCTCCACTCATGCCTCCGCCTCCCCCTTCTCCGTACTCCCACAGAGGGGTGTCCCCGTCTTTGCACCCCACTGACTACCACACGCACTAGCCCAGCCTACTTCCTCGCAGCTGCACACCCATCCACACAGCACTGGACAGGCCCCCCCACACACACACACCCAGAGACAATCTGACTTCAGTTGGTCCTGGTGCAGGGGGTGGGGGCCACCGGACCTGGCAGTACCAGCCGGCACGGCGAGGGCTGGGGGAGAACGAGCCCCTTGTTTCTCTGACAGAGGGCTGGGCGTCTGGCCTGGCCTAGACTGGAGCAGGCTTTGTCATCAGGAGAACTTGTGCTAAGCCCTGCTTAGCCTCCCACTGGCTGGGCCAGCCTCAGTTCCCTCATCTATAAAATGGACACAAGAATCCCTGCCCCACTGGAATCTGTGAGCCTCCTGGAGGAGGGTGTCGAGAACTGTGAACTGCGAGGAGTCTGCATCAGAGACTGTTGGTAGCCTTAGCTTGTCCCTGGTCCCCTGACAGAGTGAGGCTTGCCCCCTCCGTGCTCCCTCTTTGTCAGAGCACACACCCTCACAGCACTGCTTCTTCTAGCCAAGTTCCAGCCTCCTCCCACTGCCCTGGCTCCCAGCCTGGGTTGCTGTGAGTGTGGTCTGGGTAGGATGGGTGTGGGGCTAGGGGAGGATCTTTGGGGGATTCTAGGGCAGATGGGTCCAGGAAAGAACCCAGACACGCCAATCCCCCCACCCTCAGCTCCCAACTCTCAAAGCCTGAGGGGCCACTCACAGCCTCCCCCGGCACAGAGTATAGCCAGGAAGAACTGAGAGGAGGGACATGGGAGAACCAAAATGCCCCAGGGCACCACCCCACCACCTGCACCTCCTGGAGGTGCCCACTGTGCACACATTCAGTAATACTGGGGTCTGGAGCACCTACTTCTGCAGACAACAGGCACAGGGTGTTTCCCTGGAGAACCTTCTCCTCTGCCCCCCTCCCAGGTAACATCCTCTTCCTGAGGGGAGGAGGTCTGACACCCCAGAGAATTCCTGCCCCTCCTCAGTTGCATGGACACCCCCATCCGCACCCTCAGGACCCACCAGCTGCCTCCCGCTGCTGCTCACCCAGAACCTCTCAGCTGACTCTGCCTCAGCCTGAAGCTGAGCGTGGGTTCCAGCTTAGCCAAATGAGCTTCACAGCCCAGCAGACTCACTGTCCGTCCTGGCTGGAAGACTCTGGAAAACCACTTAACTTCTCTGCACCTCCCTTTCCTCCTCTGTAAAATGAAGCCTATAATGGTACCTGCCTCATGGGGCTGTTGTGGGGATTCAAGGAGACACAGTTAGTGTGTGGAATTTCCCTTCCCAGGCCCTTAGGTATTCAATAACTGGGGGTCCTGGTCTCCTCTGGTCAGGGCCAGAGCTGGTTTCATCCAGCCTGTTATTGGCCCCCCTCCCCCACCATGTGGAATTTCCCTTCCCAGGCCCTTAGGTATTCAATAACTGGGGGTCCTGTTCTCCTCTGGTCAGGGCCAGAGCTGGTTTCATCCAGCCTGTTATTGGCCCCCCTCCCCCACCTCAGTCATTTACACCTTAGTATGAACCAGTTCTTACACCTTAGTAAGAACCTTTCCTGAGGGAAGATGTGGACAGAGGGAGGAGAGAGACAGGGAGAAATCACTAAACTCCATGAGGAAGAGGCAAGGAGAAAGTGGACCCCAGAACAGAAAAGTCTCAGATATAAGAAAGAAGGTACTGTATCAAAGATATAGCTTTGAGTGGAAGAAGCAAACTGCAGAATAAAACGTACAGCCCGAGCCCATTTAGGTAGTAAAGGGGTATATGTGTAAGAAAGATTAGAAGGATTGTAATACTGATAGCTAAAGTTTACTGAATGTTTGCCATGGGTCAGGACTGGTCAACATGCTTTTCAAATATTAATTCCTTTGACTTTCACAACCACCATATGAAGTGAGTTCTCATTTTCCAGGGAGGAAATAAAGGCACAGAGAGGTGAAGTAACTTGCCCAAGGTTACATAGCTGATAAGTAACAGAACAGAGATTTGATCCAGGCAGCCTGGCTCACAGCTCCCACTCTCTAACTACTATTCTGGGTGCCCCCAGACCCCCAAACTGTTCAGAGTGGTTACCAGTGTGGAGAGGTTTTCATAGTTTCTCATTCCACGTATGAAGCCCTTAACTCTTATGACGTGAGTATGTGCTACTTGTGTGATTCCTTTAATACAGGGGAAAAGAAGTAGGGCAGACTCCAGGGGTTTGTGAGGGACCCAACCTGCCTCCAATCATGTCCAAAGGTGGGTCACCAAGGGAAAGATGCTGATGTGGTCTCAACTGCCCTGGGGATTTTTCTGCCTTTCAGGTGATCCTTTAAAAATGGGAGCAGGGGGCTGGCCCGTGGCTCACTTGGGAGAGTGCGGTGCTGATAACGCCAACGCCCCGGGTTTGGATCCCTATATAGGGATGGCCAGTTAGTTCACTTGGGAGAGCATGGTGCTGACAACACCAAGTCAAGGGTTAAGATCCCCTTACCAGTCATCTTTTAGAAAAATAAATAAATAAATAAATAAATAAATAAATAAATAAATAAATAAATAAAATAATAAAAATGGGAGCAGGAAACTGAAAACACATATACCCCATGACCCAGCGACTCTACTCCTACATATATACCCAAAAGAAAATCCATGCATTTGCCAAAGGACATATATGAGACTACTTCAAAAAGTTCATGGAAAAATAGAATTAAAAAATAATACAGATCTTTCCATGAATTTTTTGAAGGACCCTCATATAGGAACCCCAAACTGGAAACCACCCAAACGTCCATCAAAGAAAAATGGATAAAGAAGCTGTGGTGCGTCCATACAACAGAGTGCCACTCAGCAACGAGAGCCAACGAGCTACTGTCACACGCAACACAGATGACTCACACAGACATAACACTGAACAAAAGAAGCCAGACACAGAAATGCATAAGCGTGATCGACGTACATATATTAAGTGCAAAATAAATAAATAAATAAATAAATAAATAAATAAATAAATAAAAATGGGAGCAGGAAACTGAAAACACATATACCCCATGACCCAGCGACTCTACTCCTACATATATACCCAAAAGAAAATCCATGCATTTGCCAAAGGACATATATGAGACTACTTCAAAAAGTTCATGGAAAAATAGAATTAAAAAATAATACAGATCTTTCCATGAATTTTTTGAAGGACCCTCATATAGGAACCCCAAACTGGAAACCACCCAAACGTCCATCAAAGAAAAATGGATAAAGAAGCTGTGGTGCGTCCATACAACAGAGTGCCACTCAGCAACGAGAGCCAACGAGCTACTGTCACACGCAACACAGATGACTCACACAGACATAACACTGAACAAAAGAAGCCAGACACAGAAATGCATAAGCGTGATCGACGTACATATATTAAGTGCAAAAATAGTCTAGACGAATCTGCTGTGTTAGAAGTCAGGATCCTAATCAAGCCTGGGGAAGTGCCTGGGAGGGGCCACAGGACAGCTTGGTGGGTGGGGGACTAGGAATGTTCTGTAATTTGTTGCGGGTGTTGGTGACATGAGAGTGTCTTATTTATGATCACTCATTCAGCTGCTCACTTAGTTTGTATTTTTCTGTATGTGTGTTATTCTTTCACAAAAAAAAAAATCACACAGGGCCGGCCAGTTAGCTCACTTACTTGGAGCATGGTGCTGATAACACCAAGGTCAAGGGTTCAGATCCCCATACAGGCCAGCCGCCAAAAAGAAAGAAAAATCACAGAAGAATAAGGGCAGACCTTAAATAGTTTAAAAGAAGGGTTAAGCAAATTACCTTCACCAATACTCCTCCTCCTCCAAGTGCTTTAAAATGCCTTTGGTACCAGGCACCTTCAACACAACTGCCAGAGCGTAGCTGGTACAACCTTTCTGGAAAAGCAATTTGGCAATATGTGTCAAAGACTTAAAAAATATTCACTAGCCTGAGGAAGTAATCCTAAATTCAGAAAAGGCTCTTACGCATAAAGATGCACTTCACATTATATAGAGAAAAATGAAAAATAATCTCAATGTCCAGCAATAATATAGTTCAGCAAATCATGGTGTGTCCCTCCTGATGGAATGTTTACAATGAATAACATGGGGATATGTCAAGTGACAAAAAGTAAGTTGTGCTTAAATCACTTATCAACTCCAAGAGTTTTTTTGTAGAGGCTTTAGGCTGTTCAAAATATAGGATCATGTTATCTGCAAACAGGGACAGTTTGACTTCATCTTTTCCAATCTGGATGCCCTTTATTTCCTTCTCTTCTCTGATTGCTCTGGCTAGTACTTCCAACACTATGTTGAATAGGAGTGGTGAGAGTGGGCAACCTTGTCTAGTTACTGTTCATAAAGGAAAAGCTTTCAGCTTTTCCCCACTCAGGATGATATTGGCAGTGGGTTTATCATATNTGGGAGGAAAAATTTTACTGACTTCTCTGGATGATGCAATCATGAGTGTTTTGTGTGGTTTCTAAAAAAATCTTTAAGCATGTTGTTCTTTTTCTGTAATGAACATGTATATCTTTCTAATCAGGAAAAATATTTCAAGCTAACAGCTAATGCTATGGAGAGTCCTTACTGTGTTTGAACATGTACTATTCGAAGGACCTTATTTAATTATCACAGTTACTTCATGGCATGAGAATCATTACTATTCCTGCTCTACAGATGAGAAAACACAGGCAAAGAAAGGCTGTCATGTGCTAAAGGCTGCAGAGCTAATGAGTGGCAAGGCTGGACCCTGGCAGTCTGGCTACCACTATAACCCTGGGACTGGGAATTTGGCCTCGGCCTATACCTGGGGTCAGGGTTGACACATTTTATTTTAGGGATGCCCACTAAAGAAGTCCCCCTGCAATCTAAGGGTTTCAGCAGCTGATCCCTTTCAACCAGCCCAGGGGCCAGAGGGTGCCCAGGACAATGGAAGGGTCTGCAATCCTCAAGCACAGGCAGAAAAAACTCTACCCTTCCTCAAAGGGCAGAGATAATTTCCTGTATTCCCAGAAAAACACATGTCTGGTGGCTGAAACAACAAAGTGTTTGAGCCCAGCAGCTGGGATGCCTGTTTAAGCCATTTACTATGTTCTGTGGCTCTATGGTCGGAAGAAGTTTTCATCTGATCCAGCCTATTACAAACTACCAGTTGTGCGAGAGCTGCCCTATCAGTCCTGGGAAAATAAACCGACCACTAAAGGAAAGCCTCCTGAACAGGTGCTAAGACTTCCAAAGGCAGGACCTCATGACCTGCTGGGAACCTTTCAGCCTTGGGAAGGGAAGAGAGGGAAACCTTTAGGATTTGAGGTTTGTTTTGTCTTTTCTTGAGCCCCCTTTGGCAGAAGAGGTAGCAGAGGGAGGCCTGACGAACGAGGAAACAGAACAAGAACATTCACATGATCCCCATGCCTTAGAACAAGGCCATTCCAAATCACCCAGGCAGACATGGGGTCCTGCAGGGCCTGGTAGATGGGGGCAGGGGGGAACCCAACAGAGCTAGGAGTGGGCAAGTATCACGGACTCCCAGGAGCCAGCAGTCCTGTCCACAAGAATGCCTGAATTCAAGTCCCAACCTTGGGAATGACTCAATATGTGGGCCAGGCCTTAGTCTCCCATCAGTCAAGAGGGGCTCGCCAGCTGGGTCCAACTCTCCCACAGAGATGTTGTGCCCTAAGTAGAGATGCTGGGTGTGAAGGCCCTCTTCAAGGGTGAAAATGTGGGCAGAGGGAAGGTGTCACCATTACGGTCTCTGTTTATTGTCGTTCTGTCCAGGCCTACTGGGGGCATCTCTGCACAAGTCCCCTCTTTCCGCTCCTCTTAAGATCCTTTGGGGAAAAGGGTCCCATCCATTCCCCCATCCATTCACACATACCACCCTTCTGAAGGCTCCAGGCTGAGGCAGAGCAGCCTCGTGGTCACCTCAGCCTCTGTCTCTCCTTACTGGACAGGGGCAGAAAGGCCTTCCAGCTTTTCCCATTAACAGGCACCCTCTTTGCTTCCTCTACAAAAGCCTTGGGTTTTTAAAGATTTTCTTCTCTAAAGCTTGTACAGTATATCATGTAATTTACTGCAGTGGGTCTGGGAGAGGCAGGTGACAGATAATAATTCCCACCTTTTTGGGTTCTAAAGAGACGATGAACAGGCAGAGTACTTAGCACAGTGCCCACACATTGGAGCTACATAATAACGTAGATTATTATCATATTATCTTGCCCAGTGGTTTCCTAAAGGTTATGAAGGGTAACAGTAGGTCCTCCAGATACTCCCACACTGGAAAAATAGCAAACCAGAGTCACCTGGTAAGTATGCACTGTTTGATTGGAAGGCCCTTTGTACTAAAAACAGAAATGAGGTAAGTGGTACATGCTTTTAATATTTTTAATTCATTGTTTTGTTTTGTTTTGTTTTCCTTTTTGTTGAGGTGTTATTTATCCCAACAAAATGCATAGATCTGACATGTATAACTTGATGGATTTCACAGGTGTAGACGCCTCTGTAATCACCATCTAGATCAAGATGGAGAACTCTGCCCCAGAGGGAGCCTCCAGTTGGCCTCCATCACCACAGCAGAGTGTCACATAGCACATAAAGGCTGTCTCTGCAGGATGTGGTCCTCTGTATCTTTCATGCAACATAATCACTCTGCCAAGAGAGAGCACTTAGCACTGGCTGACCAAACTCCTGTTTGTGATGCATAAAAATTAGGAAACAAATAGTGAATTGCATGAAAAAGCCAAGCATCCAAAAGAAGGACCTGCACAATGCCCATTGGTGGCAGCAGAAGCCAGGGGGAGGAGGCAGTCACGGGTTTGTTTTTAAATCTCCAGCAGGAGGTGGGGAAGAGGGAAAGGAAGGGGATGGGAGGGGAAGGACAGCCACATGAGCTCCTGGCCCACTTAGTGGCCTCCAGTCCCCACAACTAAGGCCCATTAGCCCCAAGTCCCAGCTCACATCCCACAGGAAAGGGTGGGAGCTGGTGCCTCTCGGCTGGCCAGCCTGTTGGCCCGGGGCACCGGAGAGAGCAGCTTCAAAGGCAATCCCAGACCAGAGAGGCGCCCGTTCTGTCCCACAGGGACCAGCCGGACTGTGGCATGAGGCCTGCCCCAGGAGGGCTGCCCTTGGTGTGACAGGAGAGGGGGCATGCAGCTGAG
>NW_007726563.1:612798-617788 GCF_000696425.1 Galeopterus variegatus | reverse complement strand
CATGAGGCCTGCCCCAGGAGGGCTGCCCTTGGTGTGACAGGAGAGGGGGCATGCAGCTGAGGGAAGCATGGGGAAGAGGTGGGGTGAAAAGACAGACATCCCCTCTGCCTTGCTCCCCTGCGCCCCCTCCTGGCACTCTGTCCTCTCAAGCATCCTGCCTGGGTACACTCTGCTTGTTCTCCAGCTGTTTGCTGGCCACCTGCCAGTCTCCCCAGCCATAAGGAAGCTTGCAGAGAAATCACCTTTCTCCTTTGGAACGATCACCCCGTCCCACCCATCAGACTTCCAGGAGACGCAGGGCCCTCGGGTGCTGCTCATCCAGTGACGAGGACACACGCAGTGCTCACCTGCTCACTCACTCCACAAACACTCCCTGAGTCCCTGCTGTGTACCAGGCATCGCACTCAGTGTGTGACCTATGTTAGATCTCATTCCCCCCACAGACACCTCATGGGACAGTGAGCAACACTGGCAGAGGAGGAAACCAAGACTAAGAAAGGTTAAGTGACTTGTCCAAAGCCATACTGCAAGAACATAGTGAAGTAGGGATTCAAGCCCAAGTCTCTCTCAGGTGTGACTACCACCACATCTGGCACAGGTGGGAAACTGGGGCCCCCAGGAAAGATCCCCCCATGTAGACCGATTATTGCTCCCTGCACTCTCAGCCCTGCCCTATTCCCCCCATACCATGTCACCCCCAGTGAATCCTGCTGAGGCTCCCCAGAGAGGCCTGTACACCCCTCAGCCCTCCCAGACACCTCAGGATGCAGGCCAGACCCCACCCCACCCAAAGACAAAGATCCCCCCATGTAGACCGATTATTGCTCCCTGCACTCTCAGCCCTGCCCTATTCCCCCCACACCATGTCACCCCCAGTGAATCCTGCTGAGGCTCTCCAGAGAGGTTTGTACACCCCTCAGCCCTCCCAGACACCTCAGGATGCAGGCCAGACCCCACCCCACCCAAAGACAATCTTTTCTGCTTAAAAAGCCAAGATGATCCACGCCCAGGAGGATTGAGGGGTGATACATCTAGATGTCACTGAGGCAGTCAATGTGGGCCAAGAGAGTGCCTGGGGGGGCAATTACATCAAGCTGGTCAGACCCATATGCAATTACATGGATGGATCTAGCACTGGACGAAAGCCAGTGTGTGGTGGGGTCTAGCCCATAGAGGGCTCCTCAGGAAAGGGGCCTGAGGGCAAGACAGGGGGATCAAAGACTGGGACCCAAGTGATCCAAGCCCCACTGGACCCATCCCATCTAACCTGCTCCCTTCCCCTGCAAGGGAGGATCAGCTAAGTTTTCATGGGTGATAGGTCAGCCCACTGAGGCCTCTTCCCAGGGAAGACAAGGCCCAAGAGTCTTCCTAACCGGTTATTCCCGGCCACTGTGGATTTGGGGCCCCACTGATTGACCCCGTGGAACGAGTCTGTGTTACAAGGACTCCCTCAGCCCCCCAGGCCCAGCACAAAAGCCTGCCCAAGGCTAGGGTGGGATTGTAAGGCCTACATTTGGCTGTACCACCACCCAGCTGTGTGACCTCAGGCAAGTGCTGTCTCCTCTCTGGGCCTCGGGCCCTTCACTGATAATGTGCAGGGGCTGGATGGAACCTGTCCCAGGCTCCTTCTGGCTCTGTCCAGGTATGCCGAGGGTTCTGGCAGTACAGATGTGTCCCTGTGGAGTTACCCTACAGGGCCAAGGGGGAGGGCCAAGCACTGCTTTTCACTGTCACCTCTGCTGCTACCCAGGCACTCAGAATTGCCCTTTCCAGATCTATGGCAGCCTTAGGGACCCAGCCTTTGCTTTCCCATCTCCTCAGGAGAGATAAATCCACATTCCAGCCTCTTCTATGGGCTGCACAGGGCAAGGAAGACCATATGGGCACAAAGGGGCAGGGAAGAGTGCACAGAACAGTACACAGAGCAGTTTCTGGCTCCTGGTCCCCAGGTCTTGCTCCAAACCCAGCCCCAGGGCCAGGCCTCCCTGTATCTGTCCTCCTCAGTTGGCTAATAATGGCCCTCAGGGCCTCAGAACCTAAGCCACCCCGGACCCAAGCCCAGGGCCCCCAGGGTACTCCTGGCCCCTGCTCCTGGGGGGTTTCCTCTCCCTTATCACCTGCTGCCCCCATCCTCACCCCAGTCTCTCCAGTCCCAGTGGCTTGTCCGCTGCAAAGAACTACTACTTGGCTTTGTTTTTAAGAATCTAATCTGCCTCTGAGTACTTTGGAAACAACCACTTTAAAGCTGAAGTATCTAGGCTTTGTTAAATTAAAGAAGACACAGTTGGGGCGGGGCAGGGAGGAAAGAAGGCAACACTTATGGCATGGACAACTGCATTAAGTTCACAGAGGTGGCCTCCTGTCTCTGGGTCCAAACCCACAGGCATTCATTATTACCCAGTCTGAGCGCTCACTACGCACTAGGCATTGTACTGAGTGGATATGCATAGTGACTTAATCCTCAACACAACCCCACCCACCCATGAGAGAGGGACTAATATATTCCTCATTTTACAGATGGGGCAACTGAGGCGCAGAGAGGCTGAAAACTTGCCCAAGGCCACACAGCTGGCAGGTAGTGGAACTGGGGCTCCTGGCCTCTGAGTCCACACACCCAACCACTGCCCAAACATACCTATGAGTGCATGGGGCACCATGTGGAGCACCGGGGTGTGCTGAGCAACCCTGGGGGGGATCTCTGAGGAAAGCACCTGATGAGGCAGGCAGGGGGTCTTAAGCCCATTAGGGGAGGGGCTCTTGGCTAGGCAGGTGGGGGTAGGATACCAGCCCCACTCAGCTCTTGCCTTCTCCAGTACTCTTCCCCATTCAGTCCCTCCTGCCCCTGGAGACATCCCTTCCACCAGGAGCCACCCAGGACTACCCCTGCTATTCCTTGTGACAGTTGCATCTGGTCCCCATCCCAGGCAACATCACTGTTCTAGGCTGCCCTCTGCAAGACAGTTGGGTTTAGTGGAACACGCATATGTTCTGGACCTGACCAACCAGAGTTCAAATGTGACTTTGCCACTTACTCGCTGTGTGACTGGGGCAGGTGCTTAACCTCTCACAGCCTCAGTTTCCTCATTTATAAAACAGGATGGCAGTAATGCCACCTTCCTCAGAGTAGGAGAGAAGGTAAAAGGAGGTGAAGCATGTGATATGCCTGGTACCTAGGGGGTGGTCTGTGAGTGCTAGTCTTCTGCCTGGGTGACTACTCTCTAGCTGGTGAGAGATTAGATGGAAGAGGGCCTTTTAAGTCCTTGCCACTTAAACCGTGATCACAAGCATCACATCCCCTGGTTGCTGGTTAGAAACGCAGACTCTTGGGCCCCAGCCCAGACCAACTGAGTCAGAACCTGCATTTTAACACACCACCCCAGGAGATTCCTGGGCACATTAAAGAAACTTTACTTGTTGCTTTCTGGGGACTTGGTCACCTGGTTTCAAGCATGAAAATTGGTGACAGGTAGGAGGAGACAGCAGGGAGGTTCAGGCCCCTGGTGGAAAGAGATACTTTAAAGGACAGGCAGGGCCCTTCTGACCCCACACTGAACCTGAGCAAACAGCCCTGACTCTCGGGCCCAGGAGCTAAGGGAGAGGTCACAACACAGGGCTGCAGGCGGCTCTGCACTGGGGGCACACTCGGTGCTGGGGCTCTAGCCCATGCAGATGGGGAAACATTCAATGTCTGTGGGAAACAGCCTGGAAGCTGATGTTACCAGTGGAAAACTAACCCAGACAGACAATGTGAGACGCCCCCACTCACACACACTCCATCTCCTACACACAAATACACACACCATCACATGCACACCACCCAAACAACAGCTCCAGCTGAGAGCAGACAACCTTGGGACAGTGTGTGCCTGGGCCCATGTGCCGTGTGGTCCACAGGAGGCCTGGGTGTGCTGAAGCCCCCTGCAGCAGGCCCAGGAACCCACTCCTCCCTCCACACTGCTTTACTCCTCCCTCTCACCTGCCTCAATCCCAATTTTATCTGAGCAGGAACCCAAGCCCTGCTCCCCTGAGGTTCGAAAGGACCAAAATTTTAATTAGTCACCCCCCTTCCCCAGTGCTAGGGCATCCACCACACCAGGTTGCCAGAGGGTAAACAGCAGAGTGGAGCTTTGACCTCACGGTCCCCGAGACGCAGCCACACGCACGCACTTACACAGGACACGGCAAAGCACACCCTCTCCCCAACCACACAGCTCCAGGAAGGGCAAGAACCTTGTCTACCCTGTCCATGGAAGGTGACAGCTCTCACCTCCACACTCCCATCTTCAGCTGAGAAACACACTCCACTGACTTCTTTCACCGGACACGGCAAAGCACACCCTCTCCCCAACCACACAGCTCCAGGAAGGGCAAGAACCTTGTCCACCCTGTCCATGGAAGGTGACAGCCCTCACCTCCACACTCCCATCTTCAGCTGAGAAACACACTCCACTGACCTCTTTCACTACTGCAGGCCAGATTGTCAGGTACCCCAGGCTCGCGTGGGCTTCAAAGAAGCCCTGAAGTGGGAGCCAGAACCCCAGGCAGACCTAGGAGGCCCAAGAAAGAACCATCAACTAGGGGGGTCAGTTGTGGCAGGTGCAGAGTGTGTGATTTCATGGGTTCTGGAAAGGCCCTGGGCCCCAAAATATCTCCCCTCCTGGGTCTGGAAATCCCTCCCAACCCTCTGAGATTCACTGCCAGGAGAGGCTCCCAGCTGAAGCTCCCATCGGCTCATCCTTGGGAGAGGTACTGACAGCTGACCTGGGAGTGGTGAAAGATGGGCAGGCAAGGGTGGGTGCTGCGCCAGAGGCAGTGCTGAAAGCCGGGGACCAGCATCTGGGCAGGCCACCCCGCCATGAGCTCCCACCGGGAGGGGGCGCTCTGCCTTCCCAACACCCCAAGAAGCCAGCTCCTCTTGGCCAGGGAAGGGGGTCTGGCAAGGGGAGGAGAATTTAGCACCCCCTCCACATACATGCCAGAGGAAATCAAG
>NW_007726563.1:610834-612222 GCF_000696425.1 Galeopterus variegatus | reverse complement strand
GGGTCTGGCAAGGGGAGGAGAATTTAGCACCCCCTCCACATACATGCCAGAGGAAATCAAGTCCTGTCCCAACTGTCCCATTGAGGAAGCCAAAGTACCAGAGACTAGGAGGGGGTGGGAGCCCTGAGAAGGGAGGTGGGGAGGTTGGAGGGGGAATTAACCAGGTTCCAAAATAGCACAGTTGGTTCTGCCTCACTTCACCCTGCACATTGTCTGGCAGCTTCTGCTTTCAATCTGACTCACGCCTGGTGGGGGCAGGATGGGGCAGCCAGCGCAGGCAGAGGCCACTGGACAACCACAGGCAGTGGCCCAGGAACTCACAGCCGAGTGGCTGTTCTCTTCACTACACGCGCCTGTCCCACAGGGCCTCCTCCCCTGCCCACCCAAGAGTTGGGCGAGTCAGCAGGGGCACAAAATCCTTGCCTGGGTCCCATCCCAGCCCTAGCCCACCTCAGTACTCCCCAATGATGTCAGCTGCCCCAGCCCCAGAACTCAGCTTTGCTCCTGCCCTGCCCACTCCGTACACATGAGTGTACTCCTGCGCACTCCAGCCGGCATCTCCACCGCATCTCGGCTGGGGAAGCCAGAGGAGACCTGCCCCAAAAGCAACCTTTCTCCCAGAAGAGGAGAAATAACCTCTTCCAGCTGCATTCCAATGGTCCACCCGGCCAACGGACTGAGTGACCTGCCCTCCACCTGCCCCCTCCCCAGGTATGAGAGGAACCCGAAGGCCTTTTCACCATCTGTGAACACCACAAGAAGCACTGTGCCCCCACCAGGAAAGAGAGAAGAATCAAGTGCCCGGGATCTTGTGTGTTGGGGGCGGGGTAGTGGTGTTAGTAATGCTGCTCTCCCCTATAATTATTTTCCACCCATCATATCTCTGTGCCCTCTGCCTCCCTGCTCCAAGGCTCAGAGCTGCTCCACTTCCCCCACAGCTGTGACACTCGGCAGCAGCTGTCCCACACCTCCTCCCTGGATCAAATATGCTTAAGCTTGAACATGAGACCTGAACAGAAAGCCGCACCATCAACCCCACCTTTCTTTTTTTTATCTTATTTTTTTAAATTTTGGCACTTACTTGTACATGTTATTTGTGGGGTACCGTGTGTTGTTTCAATACTTGCATATGCTGAGCAATGGTTCACTTAGGGTAGCGAGCATAGTGCTGTGCCTGTTAGTCCATCACGTCTCCTCCCCCCACCCTCCTTCCTCCAGGCTTCTGGAAACCATCAGTCTACTCTTTACTTCTATGAGAACCACTTTTTTTTAGATTCCACCTATGAGTGAGACCATGCAGGGTTTGTCTTTCTGTGCCTGACTTACATCACTTAACATGATGGTTTCCAGTTCCATCCATGTTGCTGCAAATGATAGGATATCACTTC
>NW_007726563.1:606460-610185 GCF_000696425.1 Galeopterus variegatus | reverse complement strand
ACAATATTTTTATCCATTTATCCATTGATGGGCATTTAGGTTGATTCCATTTCTTGGCTATTGTGAATAGCATTGCAATGAACACAGGAGTGCTAGTGTCTTTTTGATATACTGATTTCATTTCTTCTGGTATACACCCAGTAGTGGGATAGCTGGGTGGTAGGTAGATTTATTTTTAGTTCTCTGAGGAACCTCCAGACTGTTTTCCACAATGGCTGTACCAATCAACCCCACCTTTCAACTTCTATACAAACCCTCCCCGTTCTCCTCCCTACCCTCACACCAATACAGCTGGCTGGAATAAGTGTGTGTGTGTGTGTGTGTGTGTGTTGGGGGGAGTTCTGCCATTGCCAGCCCTGCCCACTGGGCAGGGAATGGACGCTTCTAGTAGGGAGAGAAAGTCCAAGGTGCTGAGGTTGCTGACACAGGCAGACACACTCCTGCCACCCCGACACACACACCCTGACCACACCTGTTTGGAAGTGAAAACATCAAGGGAAAGGCTGTGGGCAGCAGCTGGAGGGACAAGTCAAAGGGACCACTATGTGGCATGCCTGCCCAAGGCCCAATACAGCATTTCCAGTGGGAATACATGGGCCAGGGCCAGCCCCTGACTCCTGCCTCCTGCCCTTTTCCCCAGCCCCCACACAGAGGCCTTACCCACACATCCCTTCCCTCTTTTAACTTCTCCCATTTCCTCAGCCCCATATGGCATGAGACCCCTAGCATGAGGCTGGGAGATCTGGGGGAGCAGGTGTAGTCCAGAGGGATGGGGCCCCTCTTCAGGAAGCAGGCCCTGCAGAGCCTTCCCCAGGGACTAAAGGGGGTGCCCTTGCATAAACTGACGCCCTCATTGCCTGGTGAATGGCATCTTGTTCCTGATGGAGACACAGAGGGAGGGCATGAGAAGGCTCAGTTCCCCACTGACTAACAGGCAGCCACGTGGCACCCATGGGGCTAGGGGAAGAGGCAGGGGCAGTGAGAGAAAGGAAAAGGAAGTCAGAAAAACCACTACAATCACAGTCTCAGAATGCTAGAGTTGGGAGGGGACTGGATGATAGCTCTGGGTTCTGTGCCACCTGGCACATCTGTACCTCCGTCTGGGTGAGGATGTAGCACAGAGATGTTATTTGCCTTGCATGAGGGTTGGAAAGGGTGAGCCAGCATCTGGCATGTCGTGAGCACCTCATTTGTGCGTAGTCCCTTCCCTCTGCTGTGAGCACCTAGAGGGATCCTGACAGCTTCCTCTTTTTGTCCATGGCACCTAGTATATGCTCCCTAAGTATTTGTTGAACACAATGAATGTGACGCTGGTGACTGGTCCCAGTGGGAAGGGTCTACCTGGGGAAGCCTCTTGGATATAGACAGGAAGGGGGCTGTGGGCTTGGTGAGTATAGCAGAAGCTGTCAGGGCCCCAGCTACATCCCCCAGGCACTCATGTTCTTGAGCCTGCCCACCTGAGCACTTCCAGCTGCCAGCACCTACACTTGCACTACAGTCAGTGGAGTTAGCACTCTGCCCTCCCCCAGCCCCTCCTAGCCAAATACCCCAGTCTCTCTGGTGAGTAACTCTAAAGCACGTTCTACGAGGCCCCCAGTGGGATCGAGCGTCCAATGCCCACAGAAGTCCTTAACACACATTTTATCAGCTTCCTTTCCTTCCCTGTCTCACAAATCCTACTCTACACTAGTGCTCCCTAGAGTAACCTCCCAAATAAACTATTTGCACTCACATCCTTGTCTCAGCCAATGGGGCCTGAGGAGACAGTTTTGACCTGAGTTTGAGCAGCTAACTCTAAAGCTTAGAAAGGAAGACCAATAAAAAAGGCCAGAGTAATGGGAGCTGGCCCACCCTGTGGGGAAGCTGAGAGGTGGGCATGTAAGACCCAATCACTGGGGAGACTGGTTGAGCTGCATGCAATGGCCACATGTGTACCTAGAAATTTCCCACCTGTGGAAAGATAAGACTGCCCTCAGAAGCAGAGTGGGAAGATAAGACTGCCCTCAGAAGCAGGGAATGTGGAGAGGAGAAACAAGTGCTTGCCAGAGCTGCAGGTTGAGTGGAGAAGCCTCCATACCAGGGGTGGTGATGGCAACATTAGGTTACGGTGGCAAACACCAGTAGGGTTAGAAGCCCAACACTGCCTTCTACCCGCAGGCTGCTCCTAGGACAAAACCATAGAACTTAAGCATTCTAGGACCTTGGCATGCCCATTCATTCAATAAAACAGCTGTTGGGTTCCACATTCATAACTAAGCACTGGGGACACCAAGGGAGGCCATTTGATTCAACACTAACAGCATGTGTTTTGAAGAGCTCAATCCCAGATCTGTCACTTAGCTTTGTGACCTTCATCAACTTACTTAACTTCACAGGGACTCAGTATCCTCATGTGTAAAATGAGGATAATGTCCATCTTAGAGAGTTTCTTTAAGGATTAAATGTAAAATATCTAACGTAGTACCTGGCACAGGATAGGTGCTCAATAAATATTTGGTGGGTGCATAAATATGATGGGTGAATGGATGGATAGATGGATAGACAGATGGACATAATGGATGGATGGATGGATTTAATGGATGGATACAGGCATGGATAGATGGATGCAAGTTTGAAAGGAGACAAGAAAAACACGGTAGTTATCTGACGTCTGGTTCCCATCTGGTTTAATATCCCTTTCCACTAAATTTACAAACAACAAAACAAGATCCTATCACCCCCTAATTTATCTGTTACAGGAATCTGTATTTTCATTTATCAGGATGACAAATGCAAAGTAAGATTCTTCTAGTGAGCCTTAGCCACGTTATTGGGGGAGGGTTTTTCCCTGAAGGATGTGCAGGGCAACGTCAGAACAGAGTGTATACCTGGTTCAGTCACCATCATGCCACTTCCCACCATGTGGCCACACCGTGCCAGTGCCCCTCTCCCCTCAAGCCCAACTCCACCCAACTCTTACCCCCAGGGAAGGTGGGTCAGTGGCCAGGGAGAGGAAGGAGAAGCCAGACAAAAGCAGGGCAGGGAGAACAGGCCAGGATGGCTGAGGAGAGGAACCAAGAACAGAATACGGGTATTCAGGATGGGGGTGAGTAGTTATCACAGAGAAGAGGCTGGCGAGCAGAGAGAAGGATTTCCTGTCTTTGGAGAAATGGAGAAAGAAAATAGCCCTGAAAGAACACAGGAGCAGAAACAAAATGGACTGAGCAACAAAGAAAGTCATTCCCCTGCTTCATCACCCCCAATGGCTCCCCATTACCCAACAGATAAAGTCCAAACCCTTATTGGGCCTTCCAGGGATACAGGATCCCCTCCCCTAAATAAGCCCTGGGCACGGGCAAGGGGGCCTTCTCATTCTCTCACCGCGACCTAATCTGGGCCTCCAGATGCTCCCACCATATTGGGCCTTCCAGGGATACAGGATCCCCTCCCCTAAATAAGCCCTGGGCACAGGCAAGGGGGCCTTCTCATTCTCTCACCGCGACCTAATCTGGGCCTCCAGATGCTCCCACCAGTTCCTCTCCCACAGATTGCCCATCCTCTTCTCATCTGTAGAAGCCCTGCTCCAGGGCCTCCTCCTCCAGGCAGCCCACCCTGACTTCACCTTCCTCTGTTACTATTTGACGACAATTACTTAATCTGCTCAAAGCCAGGTTCTGTGCCTGACACAGGAATATAGGGATAAATAAGACAGCCCCTGTCCTACAGTACTCACAATCTAGTTTGGG
>NW_007726563.1:603141-606205 GCF_000696425.1 Galeopterus variegatus | reverse complement strand
ATGGCCTCCAGGTAAAGGACAGCCAGGTTTCTCACATTCTGGGCTCCAGATGCCCACTCCTGTGGTCCTGGATGGAGATGTGTTGACTGGCTGGTGGGAATAGTATAAACAGAAGATGAGCCCAAGCAGAGTGGAGAAGGAGACATAGCTCTACGGTGAGATATGAAGGCAGCCAGCCTTAATGTCCCTTCCTAGCTTCTCTTTTGCCCACCTGGCCCCATGGCCCAGCCCTGGCATTTCACAATCTTGTGGTCACTGCAGAATGCCTTTGCTAAAAGGCTGAGGTGGCACTGAAGGAAGGTCCCAGGGCTCATGACCAGGATGGATGGTGGACAAGGAGGGTGAGCTGGGGGAGAAGAGAAGAGCCCTTCAGCTCCACCCAGCTCCAGGGGGCTGGGGCCCCTGGAGTGAATAAGTTGAGCCTGGAAAGTGAAAAATGGGGCCAACCTCACAGGGTCATGTCTAAGCACACTCACCTTGGCCTTGGTGTCATGGGAACCAGTGAATAAGTTGAGCCTGGAAAGTGAAAAACGGGGCCAACCTCACAGGGTCATGTCTAAGCACACTCACCTTGGCCTTGGTGTCATGGGAACCGGGTAGAGGCGGGACCCTCACAGCTTAGAGCTGGGATGCTCCTGTGACAGACTCACTTGGCCTCAGAGGCCCCTTCAGGCTGGGAAACTTGAGGAGGTGGGGCAGATCAGGCCAAACTCTCAGAATAGAAGCATCAAGAGGCTTTTCAGGGATATCTGGGCTCCTGAAGGGGGCTTTCTGGCCAGCCTGTGGAGCTCAGGAGTAGGGGTCCAGGCCCCAGCCCTAGCCACACCTCACCTCTACATTCCTATCCCCTCCCAGAAGGCACAGGGGACATACAAGGCAGGTAGAGCAGGGAAAAAGAGGCACAAAGCCTGCCCTCCAGCTCTGGAGACCTGCTCTGCCTGCCCAGCCATGAGCACTGTCATTGAAAACTAACCACCATGTTTCGCACAAGCACATGGAGACTACAGGCCCTACCGTTCCAGGGTTCCCTTCCATGCTGGGGGTACACGCTTTCCAGAAAGAGGTCTGCCTCGCTCCAAAGTTGGGCTGTGGATAGGAGCCCCCCCTTTTCCTGAGCCCTGGCCTGGAAGCTGGACAAGCAGCATGGGAGTTGCTCAGAGCACAGGCTCTGGGCCCAAGACTGCCTGGGTTCCCACTCCAGCTCTGCTACTTAATAGCTGTGAGGCTTGGGCCAATTACTGAAGCCTCTTGATGCCTCAGTTTCCTTATCCGTGAATGGGGTAAGTCTTCCCACTCTTGTCTCTCGCAGTTGATGGTTTCTCAAGTATCCAAATGGCTCTGGCCCCTCACCCAGGACTCTCGCCCCTAATCACCAGTCCTCCTTCTTCCTCCTCACTAGAGGCCCAAGGGCTCAGGCCCTGACTGAGGGTGCTGAGGAGCTGACAGAACCACTGATGTTGATAGAGCCAGTGCCAGGCCCGCGGCAGGCATGGGGCCCAGGCGCACAATGGGGCTGTGTGTGCACCCAGTGTTCCCCTGGAGCAGAGCTGGGAAGGCCGGCATCTGGGGTCAGGCCAAGAATTCATTTCCCTGGAGAGAGCTCCCCACCCCCTCCCAGGCAGCACAGGCTTGTCCTGGGGTAGGCATGCACCACCCACTCCCCTACTGAGCCCAGGGAGGGCAATGAGAATGTGCCCCCATGGCAAGCACTGGGGAATGGAGACTCCAGATTCTAGTCGCTGGCTGGGCTGCTCACTTGTGAGGCATTTTGGACCCATTATGTAATCTGGGGTTGCAGCCTCCCCTTTGGCCAGAGGGAGGGCGAAGTCTGCAGGGGCCAGGAGAAAGTGCAAGAGAAGTTTGACTGCGACCCCTGCCCCATTCAAAGGGCCTCACTCCTCTCTCCCAGTCTGCTGGGACCCTAGGCTCAGCAGATTGTCTGAGGCACCCAGGACTTCTGGCCACCTGACCTGTTCCAGGGCCCTGGTGTGCCCTGGGAGAGGAGCTGGCTCACTCCACAGGGGGATGAGTCACCAGCCAGCTGCAGCCAAGATGGTAGGGCAGACAATGGGCAGGTGGAGCTCATCTTCTGTTCCCTGGCAGGTCTTCTCAAGCTGGAAAACCACTCAGCCTGTACCTGGGCCTCAGTGGACCACTTCCTCTGGTTTGGAGATTGTCTGGTCCCAGGATTTGGGAGGCTTGATGACCTCCTTGTCCCTACACTGACTCCTATAGCTGCAGGTGTGGGTAGCCCACCCCTCTGAAATGTCTCTGAGAGGGATGTCAGATTGCAGGTAAAGGCAGCCACTCATTCTCGAGTGAGAAATAGGGTCTGAGACAGGAGGAAGAGAGAACATGACACCTGGTGGGTAGCAGGGAAAGGGAGAGGAGGAAGCCAGGCTGCCTCACACCTCAGGCTGTGGCTGAAATGGGGAGGGCCCCTTTGCACACATCACTTTCCATTCTGCTCAAAGCCAGGGAGCACCTGCAACAGGAGCTAACTGCCCTCGCTCCCTTGCTGGCTCCACGAGCGTTTACACGCTCCCTCGCGCCAGTCATAATGACACAAATATGGGCCCCTACAGACTGCCCACACTCCCCAAAGGTCACACACAAACGTCACAGTGGCAGCCCCAGCTCAATGGACACAGCTGGATGGCCACCCATACCCTAACACCCACAGGCCCTACCTCCCCAGCCCCAGCTACAGTGAGCTACACTGCACTCTAGGCCCCAAACAGTGCCCCTCTCAGAGCACCCCGGCTCCAGGTGCTTCTGCCTAGATTGGGGGCAAGCCCTTCCTCGTGTGTGTGTGTGTGTGTGTGTGTGTGTGTGTGTGTAAGGAGCCTTCTGAAGCTTAGCCCACACCCTCATCTTACAGATGAACAAACTGACACTCAGTCTGTAAGGGGAAGTGTCTTTGTTCAAGGTTATGAACAAAGCTGAGTCTGGAGCCTAGGTCTGAGATAGCTTAAGGCCAGTTAAACTAAGCAGGGGAGGGCCGGCCTGGTGGCGCACTGCTACAGTGCGCCGCTTGGGAAGCACAGCGGCGCTCCCGCCGAGG
>NW_007726563.1:600980-602731 GCF_000696425.1 Galeopterus variegatus | reverse complement strand
GTAAGGGGAAGTGTCTTTGTTCAAGGTTATGAACAAAGCTGAGTCTGGAGCCTAGGTCTGAGATAGCTTAAGGCCAGTTAAACTAAGCAGGGGAGGGCCGGCCTGGTGGCGCACTGCTACAGTGCGCCGCTTGGGAAGCACAGCGGCGCTCCCGCCGAGGGTTCGGATCCCACATACAGACCGGTTCCCGCTCACTGGCTGAGCGAGGTGCGGGCGCAGCACCGAGGGTTGCGATCCCGTTGCCGGTCCCGGTCTGGTACGGGCACAACACTGAGGGTTGCGATCCGATGCCGGTCACGAAAAAAGACAAAAAAAAAAACTAAGCAGGGGATTGGGTAGGGGGGGGCATACAAGAAGGAAAAGGATGGAGGTGGAGATGGGGAAGATCAGCCACCACATCAGAGGTACTGCTTTTCTGGGATGCCAGCTGGTACCATTTCATCCATTTCAAATACTTCTTGAGCACCACCTACATACCAGCACTGTGGCAGGGGCCTTTCTGTACAACATCACCCCTCCCTCCTGTGAGATCTGGCTTCTGGGGGTGACAATGTCTTCAGGGTACCCCTGTCCCCAGGGTGCCTATTTCATCCATTCATTTCAAATACTTCTTGAGCACCACCTACATACCAGCACTGTGGCAGGGGCCTTTCTGTACCATTTCATCCATTTCAAATACTTCTTGAGCACCACCTACATACCAGCACTGTGGCAGGGGCCTTTCTGTACAACATCACCCCTCCCTCCTGTGAGATCTGGCTTCTGGGGGTGACAATGTCTTCAGGGTACCCCTGTCCCCAGGGTGCCACGAGGCCAGGGGCAGCACTCAAAGCTGCACCCAAGAGCAGCAGCCCAGCCTCTACCCTGAGAAGCCCTGGAGGAAGCCCCTCCATTCCCCACACGTGAGGGACCCCAAGCACTCTGGACACCCAGTGCCACAGCACACAAGAGCCTCATGCACAAGGCAGCATCAGACGACAAGGGGACTGGGAAGTCACCCACCAGAGTCCCAGGCTGATTCTAGCAGCAGAACCCGGTTTTCAGACAAAATTTATGTGGAAACTTGACATGTAAAACACAAGAATGAAGCAGCCTCACGGGGAGCAGGGATGGCCAGATCACCTGGCCACCAGCTGGGGGCCTTTCCCACACTCCCAGACAGTCCCCAAGGCACCTTCTGGGGTTCTGAGGAAGAGTCTGAAAACCACAGTTTTCTCTGGCCTCTTTGTGTTACAGAATCCCAGAGGAAGCAGGTAAGGCTGCAGATCACATAGCTCAGGGAGAGCCAGGACCACAGCCCTGGGCCCTCCCAACCTCCAGGCCAAACTATTCCCTATGACTTCCAAGGCCATGAGACCCCATCCCTCACATGGAAAACACAGCAACACTCCTCCCAAAAAGGTCTTATGGATTCAGATCCTGTCATGCACCCAGCACTGGGCAAAATGCTCCACATACATTGTGCCCTATGGCTGAATTATAATTTCTGTATTGTACGTAAAGAAATGGATATTCAGAAAGGTGAAGTGATCTACCCAAGGTCACTCAACTTGCAAATGGCAAGGCCCAGATCCCAACCATCCTGTGTACTCTTGACCCCTCACTGCAGCCTTGCAGAAATTGCCACCGTCGTGATGCCTGGGTATCAGTGCTACCTCTGAGCCCCATCCCAAGCTTCACCTCACTCAATGAGAAGCTGAGAAGCCTCCTACCCAACTTCCCCCAACAGGATGGCACACACAGAGCTTCTC
>NW_007726563.1:598644-600062 GCF_000696425.1 Galeopterus variegatus | reverse complement strand
GAGAAGCTGAGAAGCCTCCTACCCAACTTCCCCCAACAGGATGGCACACACAGAGCTTCTCATTAATAACAATATTACTACCACTAATACCATCACCCCTATTACATAGCACTTTCTATTTAGGCACTTCGTACATTCTTATCCTACTTAATCCTCACAACACTACACTCCCATCCCCACCTCACAGATGAGGAAACTAAGGCAAGGAGAGCAGTTGCCCAGGGTCACACAGCTAGGAAGTAGCAAAGCCAGGACTTGACCCCGGCAGTCTGGCTGCAGAGCCTGCACACCTAACCACTGTGCTACACTCCCTCCCTCTAATGTCTGCTGGCTCCTCCTTTGGTAGTGACTGTCACAAGTGCCCTACCTTGGGGCTTGCCTCCCTTCTCGGAGGCCCCTCTCTGCAGAGTCAGAGGCCGACTGGACCCCCTGATGGCTGGACGTGGGAAAGCCCACCTGATGAGCACCTTCAGCCCATGTTCTCCAGCTGGATGGTAACACCTATACCACCCACCCATCACAGGAGCTGGAGCCAGAAGGGTGAAATCATGGCAGAGCCATCGGTGCACAAGCATGAATAGGACACCTACAGCATGCCCAGTTTCAAGTTGTGGCAGGTGCAAGAAGTAGAAGACTCTGTCCTTGCTCTCCTGCCAGAGGCTCCAGTCCCCAGAAATACCCAAAGGGGTCGCCCCTGCCATCCCCATCCCCTTCAGTACTGGCTGCACCAGATGTTGGCAACACTTAGAAACGGTGCTAAAAATAGACTCTATAATGACTCAGTGCTAAGAATAGCTTGGGCATACAGCCCTCCAGGAGAGGACACTCTCTGCCAGGATGGCACCACCTCCTCCCACTTCCCAACCCAGCCTGGCCCACCTCCTGGCCTTTCACCAGAAGACCCCCGCAGTCAGCAGCAAGCCTAGAGCATTTCTACCCCAACCACTGTGCTGACAGGAATCGGCACTCCCACCACAAGCAAGGTGCCCAGCCACCCTACGTGAAGGTCAGGGGTGTCAAAGGAGTGGCAGAAGCTGGAGCAGATCTCCCTGCTCAAGGCAGAGCTGTACTGAGGCACCAAGCCACTTGAGTTTCTTTCCCAATCCTAACACCAACTCCTAGCAGGATACTAGGAAAATTGTGCTTCACCTCATGTCTCTCCTGTGAAGTGGGTCCCTAGAGTCAGCCAAACTGGCCCATTTCAGACATGATCAGGGGAACTGGGTCTCATTCTCTGAGCCCCATACTAGGCCCCCTCTGCTCAGAGCCCAGGACATCCCCAGCCTGCCATGGGTTGCAGTCCTCACCCTACCACTCCTCCCACTGCCCTAAGTCATGGGGTGGGGAGGCAGGGGGCTCTAGCCAGGCAGCTGATGTCCTCATGACCTTCCCCAGCCCTCCCAGTCTTAAAGACAACA
>NW_007726563.1:596528-597429 GCF_000696425.1 Galeopterus variegatus | reverse complement strand
ACAACACTAACCCACTCAGAGCTCTCCACACTTCCTACAGCCAGTTCATCTACATTAGGTCACAAGACCGGCATCACCACCCAGGAGGCTGGCTGCTCAGGGGTTACTATGCCTGCTTTACAGATGAAGAAACTGAGGCCCCAAATGGGCGAAGCACTTGCCAGGGCAGGGATCTAAGTAGCAGAAAGGCTCTGGCTCCTGGACTAGGGCTCAGGGCTGAGAGCCAGGTCACAGGCTAGGCCTACCAGAGCCAGCTAAGGCAGGAGAGGGGAGGGAAAAGCTCAGGAGGCTTTCAGGGGCCAAGGCAAGAGGAGGAAATCGCTGAGCCATGGGCCCTGGGTGTCACTCAGTTACCGCAGATCTTGCAAATTGGGTGGAGAGGACCATCAGTAAGCCTGAGTCCTCCTCTATCCTATCCCACCCTAGCCAGGGGAGACTAGCACAGCCCTCACCCAGTGTCCTCAGACAACTCATGCCCAGCCCTCTGCTCCAGCTAATGTGGACGCCTGCTACCAGGCCTGGCCCTGCAGCCTCCACTCCTGAGGTGGCTCTCTAGCCTCCCAACCACAAGCCAACCATGCATCCTGGGCACTGTCTCCTCTCAGCATCCCCACCAGCAGAGTGTCCTGGCCACCCCATCCTCTGCCTCAGCTGACCCACAGACTTGGCAGCCACCTGGCTAAGAACTGGGCTCTGACTCTGCAGCCAGACTGTTAGGTTTACTGAGTACAGACATTCTGCCCCAGCATATGGCGCTGGGTCTTGGACTCCATAGGTACTCCATAAACATGGCCCAGGAAGGAGAAAATCTGTAAGGCAGTGGCCCCAAAGGTGTGGATGACAACTCAGAAAAATATATTTTATGTGATCCTGGATACACACACACACAACAACAAAAAAA
>NW_007726563.1:584284-595853 GCF_000696425.1 Galeopterus variegatus | reverse complement strand
GTTATCTGAGTACCCAACTCCCTGCCTGGCACATGACTTTCTACACCAAGTGCCTAATAATGGCATCCATTTGTCAGACAATTACTCTGGGACAGACCTGTGCCAAGCATTTTACTATAGTACCTCATTTCATCCTCACCATCACCCTAGGAGGTAGGAACTATTATTACCCCCATTTTAAATATGAGGAAACTGAGGCCCAAGGTCACACAATAAGTGGCTCAGACAGAACTCAAAGCCAGGTCCGTCTGAATCCAGAGCCATATTCATAACCACTGCACCATACTGTCCTCCAAGTCTACACACTGACAGGAAGCTCACCCTCCAAGGAAATCCACTCCAATTCCAGCGACTAATAAGCTATGTCCTATGTTAACTTAACTCTTTATATCTGTTGATTACTTGACTGCAGATGGAACATAGAAAAGAGAGGGTTCCCTGGCCAGAGCCCATGGGCTGCAGGGCCAGTCTTCACACCCCTCCCAGCAGGCCTGCTGAGCCCAGAGAAGGGGTAGGGGTATGGGTGGGGGTCCACCTGAGGGCAGAGCAGATCACTCTGCCACCCCTTCTCACTGACATCACTGCCCTGGGGCAAGTCACTTGACCCCTCTATGTTTTGATGTCCCCATCTATAAAATGAGGATGATAGTATCTACCTCATAGGGTGACCGTGAGAGTTCCAGGAGCTGACGCAGATAAAGTATTTGGCACAGCACCTGATATGGAGTAAGGCCTAGTAAATGTGGGCTCTTACTATTATTCCCAGTTCCAACTCAGATCCCCACCATCAAAACTAATCCCCATGAGCCGTGGGCAGATTTTTGCCATCTGCACACAAACATACTGTGAGCAGGTAAAATGTCAACCTGTAAAGAGGGCTTCCTTAGTGGGTGCCAGACTCTGTTCTGAGCCCTTCACACGAATTAAGTCCTTTAATCCTCAGAATGAACCCACGAGGTGGGAACTATAATTGTCATCTCCATTTTACAGAAGAGGAAACTGAGGCATGCGGAGGATAAGTACCTTGCCAGGATCACATAACTGCAAAGTGGCAGGGCCGGGATTCAAACCAGGAGAATGCAGAGTGCATGCTCCCAAACCTGATGTAAATGGCTATTTGCTGTGGCCTGGCTGCCACCGTGTTAAGCACATCATGCCCATGGCCTTCTCACCAGATCCTTGCACAAGGCTGGGGAGATGAGGAAATGGAGGCACAGCTCTGGCCAACTCCTGATTTCCCCCACTTTCCACCAACCCGTGCTCCTCCTTGAGTGTGGGCAGGGGCCCCTCCCTTGGGCCACCTGCTTTCCCATTCTCCCCCCACCTGCTCCCAGCCCTGGTTCTGCTCAGAGCCTTCCCTTCCACCTCCTCAGATATCCCAATGCCAATGCAGCCAGAGGGGCCTTATCCCCACTCACCCACCTCCCTAAAGATACCCGAGGAATGTGCATACACACACACACACACACACACACACACGCCCTCATACCTGGGAGAGGGCAGTTCCTTGGAAGGAGCCCCCTGGAATGCTTAGCTCCTCTGGGGTCAGCTGGAGCCCAGGGCTGTGCCCCCACCCCAGCACCAGCCCCAGTTTCCTCATTTTCCCCAGCACTGTTTCTCACCCAGCCCTGCACCTCAGCTTGAGAGGAAGTTGCACAATCCCCTGGGAGCTCAAATGTGGTGGAGGATTGCTCACAGTGCAGAAGGAACTGCTTGCCCCAAAGGCCTCTCACATGTACCCATGAGTCTGCCCTACTCCAATCTCACCAGCCCGGGTCTCCAGGCCACCTACAGTGTCCCTCCTTCCTTCCAGATTGAGCCTCTCACAGCCACCCTCCAACACACACACATGACCTGGCCTCAGAGGGCCCCAGGCACCAAGATGGAGCGACACAGAGGGGCAAGAATCCCACCAGGTCCAGTGTGGGCCCAACCCTAACCCATGCCTCCTCCTGTCCCCTCCCAGAGATACATGCCCTTTTATCCAGAAGTTCCACAGCTCACCACCTTCCTGACTGACCACACACCTACCACCTAGGCCTTGGGCCTTCCTAGGGCCTGCAGACACTCAGTTCACATTCTTACTACAGCCCACCTTGAAATGGACCCTGAGGCCAAGTGTAATCCAGTGAAGCTCTGGGAAGATCTGAGCCACCACACATTTTTTATTTGTGGTAAACTGTTCTCACTTCACATGGGATTTCAGTGGTTTCCCAGCCCCCAAAGTACTTTTCTAACAGCCTGTCAAAGAGATTTGACAGAGATTTCATTTAGTGCTTATTTCTGGCAGCTAAGAGATTCCCATCTGTGATAGGGAAATGCCCCTTGTCAAGAAAGATGGGCAGTCATTAAGCTGTTACCAGTCATCTCCATCTCAGGATGGGTGAGTGTCCTGGGCCCTTTCGTGAGAGCAGGCAAAAGGAAGGAAGAGTGCAGTGAGGGAAGGCTAGGCAGGCCATGGCCCCCACAGAAGGCAGGTGATGCCAGCAAGGAGAGGCAAGCCTCAGAACAGGGAGGTCAGAGAGGCACAGGGAGAACCGACTCAGACTCTGCCCAACCCTGGCCCTCCCTGGGATAGTGAACTCTGGAAGGACACAAAAGTGAGCAGAAGCCTGGCCTGGGTGTGCAGAGCCCCCAAGGATGACCTGTGGCTCCCACCTCTTACTGGCCTGGACCTGCATGGGGCCTCAGATAAGGAACATGATAAGCACCCCTTATCACCCCCACAACCTTGGACTCCCATCCAGCTAAGGACAAAGTCAGAAATGGTTTTGCCCAGGCCCCAGGGCTCCCAGAGAGCCCCTCATTTCTGCAGCACTTATCAAAAGGCTGGGGCCTTCAGGGTGGTTTCCCCACAGCCCCGGGAGCAGCAAGAGCCAGGGCCGAGGCTCATGCTGGTCACCTGATGCCTCCAGCTCATTGGACAGGGAACACAGTCAAAGAAGAAGGTCCAGTGCTGGAAAGCTCTGCCCCTGGAGCACAGCGGCCACAGAGCCATTTTACAGGAATGTTTCCCAAAATGCCTATGCATACACCATCTCTTGCATCCTGACAGCAGCCCCATGAAGGTGAGGGGAAGCAACCCTTGCTACCCATATTTTTCAGATGAGGAGATTGAGGCTCAAAAGCATTTAAGTGACTTCTCTTAGGCCATGTAGCAAGTTTATGGCAAATCTGTTTCCTGGCTCTTTTCCTAGACCAGAGTTTCTCAACTTCAACACCACTGACATTCAGGGCCAGATAATTCTTTGTTGTGGGGTTGTCCTGTGCATTTTAGGATGGTTAGTGGTAGCCCTGACCAATGTCATCAGACATTGCCAAATGTCCCCTGGGAGGGGCAAAATCATCCCCAGTTGAGAACTACTGCCCAAGAAGCACCTCAGAGATGAACACCTGCCAATCCTAAATTGAAGGGTACACCTGCTGAGGGTTCTAGCCCTGGATTCTCCCCTTCTCCCCTGCCAGATGTGCCAGGCAGAAGGGCTTGAAGGTGAGTGGGTAGTCTGAGGGCTCAGTGTCCTCTGGGAAGAGGCTGCCCCCTGACAGGCACTGCCACTTGGGGTCTCCTCCTAAGACCAAATATCACCCTCCAACTCCCAAGCTACTCACCAGCCCCCTCCCTTGCATTCAATATTACAATGGTCTTTCAACTCTTTTGATCATACTTTCCCATCAGTAAAAACTTTTGAGCACCCCCAATATATGCTTCTTTCCTCATAAATTGCTTACACATACCAATGCATGAATATATTCAGCATGTCAGCAAACTTATACAAAAATAGATCTACTAAAAAGATGAGAATGGAGGGGCCGGCCCGTGGCTCACTCAGGAGAGTGTGGTGCTGATAACACCAAGGCCACGGGTTCGGATCCCATATAGGGATGGCCAGTTCACTCAATGGGTGAGCCTGGTGCTGACAACACCAAGCCAAGGGTTAAAATCCCCTTACCGGTCATCTTTTATTAATAAAAAAAAAAAAAAAGATGAGAATGGAAATTACACCTATGATGAGATACTGTCACGGTCTCCCCAGGATAGCAGAAATTGAATAGTCTAACAAGGCCAAGTGTTGACAAGGATAGGGAGCAACAGGAACTCTGTGCCACTAGTGAGGAGTAAATTGGTACAACCACTTAACAAAATATTTACTAAAGTTGAAATATGCACTACCTGCCCTGTCCTCTAGCAATTCCACTCAGGGTTATATATCCTCTGGAGATATTTACGCACCTATGCGCTAGGATGCACATGTAAGGATATTCTTACAGCATTATTCGTAGTGGCCAGAAAAGGAAAGAAACCCAAATGTCCATGAGCAGCAGGATGGACACTACACAGTACCAAAAATGAAAATGAACATACTACAGCTACACACGACATAAATGAATTTCACAAATACACTGCTGTGTGAGAAAAACATGACACAAAAGAGCATGTCCAATATCATTCCACCCGTTTTAAATTCAAAGCCAGTCACGACTAAACTCTACTGCTAAGGAATGCAGACATAGGTGGTTACATGATAAAGAGAAGCAAGGGGCTGATTATCATAAGGGTCAGGCTGGTGGTTACTTCCGGGGGTGAGGGGACACACAATTTGATTTTGGAGTGCCAGTTACACTGTTTCTTCATTTGAGTGGTGGTTACCTGTGGGTTCACTTTTATAATTATTTACTACATTTTATATGTGTATGTTTATGCTCTTTTCAGCAACTATGCTATATTTCACAATATAAAGAGGGAGAAAAGGATGAAATATAAATAAATGGAAATAATTCTAGAATTTTCTTCTCACACCTGGCTTTGAAAAACACTATAGTTTAGTCAAAGGGGAAAAAAAAAAAGATGAGAACGTACAGTAAGTCACAGGTCTAGAGTGTCTGATGATGGAGGCCCCCTCCCCAGCTGGCCCACACTGCTGGCTGCCCCTCAGCCCATAGGGGCTGGCCACCATAGCCCCCTTCACATCCTACCCCACCCAGAATGTCCCAGCCACCACACTCCCCATCTTGGCCAAGGACACATGGGTGGCTCAAGCGCCTCCCCTTGTACTCAGCAGCCTCTGGTCCTCCTGGAAGGAAGGATTGTCCAGAAAGGAAGTCTCCTGGGCCTGCAGAGGTGACCCCTAGGTGAGAGGACCCAGGGAGCAGAAGAGCTGCCTTTTCTGGGGCCCAGATGGTGGGAAGGGCTGAGGGCCTAAACCACACTGAGTCTCTGTGGGGGCAAGAGGCCCAGGGAAGAATGCTCTTCAGAGCAAACGGCTAGTGTCACCAGGTTTGTGTTCATTTAGCACGTTATTCTATAGTACCTTCTCTCATTCTGCCTTTATGGTTATTGAGATTCCCTGGCTAGGCCATCAGCTCCTTGAGGGAAGAGCCGTGTCCTTCTTCCCATCCACCCTGTTTGGCCAACATAGTGCTAAGTACCCATGAGGTGCTCTTAACACAGCTGTTGACCTGAATGGTACTGAAGACCATGGGTTGCTGGGTCTCTGTGCCATGATTCCCTCCTCTCAACAACGTAGGGGCATCACCAGCTGGCCTCTGAGGCCTCCAGATCCACAGCCTCAATCAGCCCTGAAGCGAAGCCAACCAGCATCATCCTGGCAGGGCAGCTGAGAGCGCACCTGGCTAGAACTGGGAGAGGAGGAGAGGCGGCAGGGGGTGGACAGTATAGTGTGTCATCTCCTGGCCACTCCGCACCCCTCAGGGACTGCAGGGGGTTGGGACAGGTGCTGTCCCCAAACCAATTATAAACAAGGCAGAGGACAGGCTGTGACTTCCCTTGGCAAACTAGAGAAAACAAACCAGAGCCCCACCCCACAGACCCAGTGCTGGGGGTGGGGGGGCTGCTGGCAAACTCTCTGTGAGGAAGAACAGAATGTGAGCCCCAAACCAGAGAGAGGCTGGGCCTGGATCACTGCAGGCAGGCAGGGGACAGGGGGAGCTGGGAGGGGACAGGGCAGAGACAAAGAGCTCAAGACCTTGTCGAGCTGTGTACAATTAGCCTGTAAAGCACCTGCAGGGTAGAGACCAGGCATAAAGCATTTTGTGTCATTTCTGGGCACATGATGGGGGCTCAATGCACATTCACTCATTCATTCCATAAAGATTCATTGAGTATCCATTATATGCGAGGCTCCCTTCTAGGTGCTGGCATACAGCACGAAACAAAAAAGACCAATCCCCTGTCCTCAGGGTGCTGACGCTGGAGCATTCCATTCATCTGTTGATTGACTGGCTCTGGCCCCAAGCTTATCCCCCCAAAAACCTCTGTAGGGCTGAAGGACCTGCCTCTCCTCACCTCCTACCTGGCTTCACCCCCAACTCCCTCTAGTTTCCAAGGACCACTCCGCCCCCAAAACCCCAGGGTTGAGCCCCCAGGCTCTCCCAACTATCAAGGCCCAGAACATCCTAGAAGATGATGGAGATGACCCCACTTCAAATAGGGACCCTCCACCCACCCCCCCAACACCTTCAGCCTGGGCAAGGAAAGGAGAAAGAAACAGTTCTTTTTGTGTGTGTTTTATCATTTTTACTTTTTTTTTTTTTTTGCAGCTGGCTGGTACGGGGACCCAAACCCGTGACCTTGGTGTTATAAGGCTGCACTCCAACCAACTCAGCTAACTGGCCAGCCCCTACTATTTTTACTATTAACAAGAAATACAATTCAAACAGTGATCAAATCCTTGCCCTCCATGAGGTGGGAAAGTAAAAGAACATGATGGGTCCTTCAACAGCCTCACTTCAACAAAGTGAGGGGCCTCTTTGGACACCTCCGCCCCTATTCCAACAATGACATTTTCACTCCGAGTTCCTTTGCAGCAGCTTCAGCTCCTGCCACGTGTTGTGATGATTCTCTGGCTAGTGCTGTTCTTTGCCCACCTCATCCTGCCTTAATCAAGCAACACATATTTCTTAAGCACTTCTCCCAGAGAGTGGGACCAAGAGCCACAAGGCTGAACAGTGCTCAGTTTAATGGGAGGTGAGGGCAGAAGGTGGGGGGGAGAGGAGAGGACTGACGTGAGGGACAACAAATGGTCTCTGAAGTGGTCCCTGCCCTTGGGGAGCTGCCTTTGAAAAGGAAACAGGCCTAACAGGCCCAAAGCAGTCAGAGGCACCACAACCCAGGAGACGGAAAGCTCTTGCCTGGGTAGCTGCAAAGCAGTAGGCCACTAAGGTAGTGGTTTTCAAAGTATGCTCTGGGTCCATCAGTATTAGCAGTACCTGAGAACTTGTCAGAAATTCAAATTCCAGACCTCGTGGAATTTGCAGACCTATTAAATCAGAAATCCTGGGAGTGGGGCCCAGTAATCCGTGTTTTAACAATCCGTCCAGGAAATTCTGATGCACACTCAAATTTAAGAACCACTGTCCTAGAGAAAGGACATTGTAACCATCTGGGGAACTTTTTTTTTTTAATGCTGATGGCTAGGCCCCTCCCCCAGAGATTCAGATGCAACACTATGTTTTAAGAGCTCTCAGTATGTTTTAAGGTGATCATAATATCCAACCAGGGTGGCAGTAAGATGGGACAGCCCCCTGGTCTCGTGGAAAGGTATGCTTTGATGGAGAGAAGGATTTGGCCATAGGAAGGGAGCAGGGGACAGGTGCCACGAGAAGGCACCAGCATGAACAAGGGCTGGGAGAAGGGAATAGCAACCATGGGTATCTGGATGGAGAATCTGCTGGAATTCCTGGATTCATCCCTATGGCATCACATCTACTTTGGAACCTCTGCTGTATGCATAAGAGCCAAGAAGGTGGCCTGCCCCCAAGAAAACTGGACAGGGGATGGAGATAGCCAGACCTCATTTCTCCCCCTCATTATGCCCACACTTAAGAGCCAGGAGGGAAAGCTGGTGATGACCCTGCCAGTTGCTTCTGCCCCTCTTGGCTGCCCTCTGTGCTCACCCATTGCTCCACCACCCCACAGCAAAGCATTTCCTGTAGGCACTATAAGTCCCAGATCCTGCCCTACTGCTGCAATTTTATCTCTGCCCTCGGTAACATCACGGCCAAGGGGCAGGCAGCAGAGGGGCGGGGGAGAGCCACAAGCTAGGAGTGGCCAGTCCAGGTGCTAACCAAGGAGACCCAAGGGGCAGAGCAGGGATGGTTGGAGATGCTGCTATCCCCTACAATATCGTGTTAAATGAGGAGATGCCATCTTGTTAAATGTGGTGCAACAGGGAGTGGTGGGGACTGTGGCTACTGCGTCTGCAAAGCTTGAAAGGCATTACATTTGAGGATGTTAGAAACATGGGAAGGCCTGTTTGCAAACCACAGGTCTTTATTTCCTTCCTGAAGCTCTCTATGCCTCTATTTCCTCACTTGAAAATAATAAATAAAGAAATAACTGAGTTACAAGAATTAACTATGTACTATTCTAAGTGCCGTATGTCCATTGTGCAGCAACACACTTAGCCCTTTCAGTCAGGTGTTACTATAATCCTCTTTTAGGTCTGGAAACTGAGGCACACTGGAGTAAAGCAGCTTGCCTGGAGCCCCACAGTATGAAGTGGAAGAGCTGGGATTCCAAGCCAGGCAGTGGGCCCCAGAACCCATGCTGTCAACAGTCCTCTGATTGGGTTGAGCACTTGGTCCAGTGCTCAGTACATGTTGGCTATGGCTATGTCCCAACAAAAATTGCGTGATTGCTCTGCCAGGGCCATCTTCTAGCTAAAGCTTGATTCTGTGGACTCCAGCAGTTCTCCAAACACCCTCCACAACCCACATGCCTCCCTTTATGAAGACTTTCTTATCCTAGTGCCTTTGGCAAAGATGTGCGGAAGGTTCTCACTGGAGAGGACCCTACAGACGATCTAGCTTCACAGAGATGAAAAATGAGACTGAACAGAACAGGAACCTGCCCCAGCCACATGGCTTGTCAAAGGCAAAGTAGGGTCTCTTGATTCCCAGTCCAGAGCTCTTGTGACTCACTGTTGTCCCATTCTCACCCTATAGTCATCACAGCCTTTTTTCCACATCTGATTAAACAAGTGCCTGTTGAGGTCTTCACTATAAGATAATGGATGTGAAGTCCGTGGCACAAAGCTGGGCACCAAGAAGGCTATCAGTAAGGGATACTCCCTTCCCTTCCTGGGGCATGTGAGGTTTCCAAAGAGGCCCAGGAAGCCTCATCTGAACCTTTCTCCCCTGGCCAGTCAAGATAGGCTCTCAGCAGGGGTCCTTTGGTCACCACTGTCAGCAGCTCAGAAGAGAGGCCAGGAGACAGGTGTGGTCCTGGGGCAGGGGCCTCAGCAAGTTCCCACCTTCCTTAGAGCAGGAAGCCCTGGATAGGGAAAAAAAGGTCCCCAGACCACCACACCCCTACCTTTTAGGAGAGAACTCCCAGGAAACCCTGAAGTTGTCTCTTTAGAGATTGAGAACAGGGACTTTGGAATCTGTTGGACCTGGGTTAGAATCCCAGTCCTGCCACTTGCAGGCTGCTTGACTTTAAGCAATTTGCTTAACTTCTTGAATCAGTATAATGAAAACAACAATTCCTACTTCACTGTAAAGAGTAAACACACAATAATGTTGGCAACTATTGTTTGTAACTAAATTTTATTATAACATTTTTCTAGTATAGCATAAAGAGAAGAGATGAATAGTCAATTAATATAATATTGTATTATTGTTACACTCTAATAGACGTATACACAATTCATCCATATGCACAAACCTAGATACCTATAATCTTATAACCACATACACAAATTTACATCCTTTACACAAACCCCACAGTACCCAAAGAGCAACATCATGTACTCACCATGAGGCAGGCACTGCTGCACCCTTAATCCTCACAACAGCCTGTGAGGTGAGCGCATTTTTATCTCCCTCCTTTCAGATGAGGATATACACACCACATGCATACACGCTCACTGCATCCTGGGATGTGGACATTTCTGGCAGCTCTTGGAACCCTGAACTTTTCCCTCCGATCAGAGGAGGCCAATTCAATTTCCACAGTCATCTCCAGGGCAGCCCCAACCCAGGCCCCAAGTGCTGAATGCCCTCCATCCCCAGGACAAAGGCCCAACCTGGCTTTCATGACAGCTGCGGTTGGGGAAACCCCTGCTGCCGGCAGAAACTGAGCTGACTTCGAAAAGGAAGAGACAGAAGCCAGGGGGTGGCTGGGCCACTCCCTGTGGGGGCAGGTGCTAAGTAACTCTATAAACTCTGGCTAATGATGCAATTATAGCCATAAACAGCACCCCAGGAGGGATCCGGGCCAGAAGCCAGACCCTCAAAGGGCAGCCAGAACTGAGGGGTGGGAGTTCCCTCTCACCTACCTCCCAGCTTCCCAAAAACAGGTTGAGAGGAAGGCCTGATCGGCAGTGGGCACTGAGCACCCCACTGTCCAGGTACCCTCGATGGGCTCCTGCCTGCCCTGGCCCACACTCTGCCCACCTCTGACTATGAGTCACCAGACCATTAGCCCTCAAAAGCCCAGCTGCTCTCCCTGGATTCAGTGCTCACCTGAAGAGATGTATCCTGCCTTATCCCCTGTAACCCTACCATGGGACCTGGAAACAAGAGCCCTAGGTCCCCATTTGGCTCCATCTCATAGAGCTGAGCTGAGGACAAAATAGCACTGCAGCTGTAACAGGCCTTGTAAACTGTAAGCAACACTGGCTCCCCTCCAGGAGAAGCAGAGCATGGAGTCACCCCAAACAGCCCTGCCCTTCATTTATACGCTCTGGTTCCCAGTTCTTCAGTCCCAGCAGCCAGGAGGCAGGCAGAAAGAAGGGGGCCAAACGAGTTGCTATTTTTCCCTGGGCTGGGGAAACTGAGGCATGGTAAAAGCATACCGTCAGACTACCAGGCAGGGCTCCCAAAGCAGCTGACCCTTCCCCTGTCCCCTTTAACTACCTCTCACTGCCGGCCAGTAACTATTGCTGGCCGTCTCTTCCCCAGACTGTGAGCTCCCTGAGGGCAGGGCCTGGAGGCTGTCTCCCAGGAGGGGCACTGAGCGGGCCTCAGAGGGAACAGGCCAAGGAGCTGACCTGAGCGCTTCTGCATCCAGCGCCCCAGAGGAAACCAGAGACAAGCCCCCCACCTCACCCCCAGCTGCCCAAGAGCGCCAGGTCTGAGCCAGTGGAATCTCGGCCAGGGCGAGTGCAGGGGCCTAAGGCAACATCCAGAGGTGCCACTGGAGGCCTACACCGGCCTTGTCCCCTTCCCTGTTCAATTAAACACCCCCTCACTTGGGGCTGGGGAGGTGGCAGCTGGGCAGTCATTAACCTACACTTCCCCAGTGAGCTCTAAGCCAAAGAACTGAGCTCAAGTTCAGTCCAGAAACTGCGCTGAACCGTCCCCAGAACGGACGAGAGACGAGTGGACGACGGCTGGAGCTGACGAGAGATTGGGGAAGAGCGGCCGGGTGAGGGGCTGGCGGAGAATGGAGGGCGGGGGCCCGGGCAGAGCAGGCGCTCGATCAGACGGGCCCCGCCCCGGACGCCCCCCCTTCCCCCCCCGGGGCGCGGGGCTGGGGCTCGCCGGGCGGCTGCGGCGCGAACCTGCTCGCGCAGCCGGTAGCAGCTCGGGGCAGCCGTGCGTGAAG
>NW_007726563.1:582156-583293 GCF_000696425.1 Galeopterus variegatus | reverse complement strand
CCCCCCCCCTGACCATCCCGGCTGGGCCCGGCCCGGCCCGACTCGGCCCCCGCACACCTCCCCTACCTCCGGCCTGCTCCCCCGCAACACCCGCCCCAGCCGCGTCCGGGGGAGCGGGAGTGGGCGCACGGCCCACGCGCCCCTCAAACTTCTTGTAAGTTCACTCCCATGCCTCCCGCCCCTTCGACTCCCAGCTCCCCGGCCGGGAAGGCCCGTGCCCGCCCCGGCCCCTCCCGCCCGGTTACATAAGGTCGCAGAGAAGCCGCCCCCGGCCCGGGCCTGAAGGGAGGGGCCGGAGGGGCTCTCCGGCTCGACGGGCAGCGCCTCCCGAGCCACGCGCCGGGGCTGGACGGACAGAGGGACGGGTGGCGGCGCGGCGCACATAGTCCCGCTCCCCACTCCAGCTCGCATCCCCCACCCACCCACCTGTCTCCGGGACCCACGGGATGGGGGCGGTGGAGGCTGGGGTGAGGATCTCGGACCCTCCGCGCAGCCCTTAACCCACTGGCCACGCTCACCTCGCTCTGAAGGTCAATCTGTCCGCCGCCCGCGCCCCGAGGCTCAGGCAACTTGTCCCAAGTTCGGGTGCCTGGCCCGCGAGCTGCGCCCGCCGCCCGCTCCCGGGCTCCTCCGGCTCCGCGCCACCAGGAGGCCCGCTCTCGTCTGCCCTTCCCGCCTCCGTCGGCCCCGCCGCAGCTCCAACCCCGCGCCGGGAGGGGGCCGAGGGGCGTGGGCCGAGCTGGCATCTGCTGGCTCCCTTCGAGGAGGCAATCGCACGCGCTGCCCCGAATAGCTGCTCGGGGTACAGGGAAGGGGGGAGAAGCGGCACGGACTCCAGGGATGGGGGAAGGCGGCGTGTTTTCCGGGATTCGGGACCGGGACAGGAGGGGGACCCGAGGCGCGGGCGGACAGCTAGGAGCTCTCGGGAAAGCAGAAAGCGGAGCGCGCGGAGAGTGTGCTTTGGGGAGGGGTTCCCTAGGGTGGTGGAATACCGCGAGGGGAGAAAACGACTGCTTCTTCATGAGACCGAGCGGGAGCAAAGGACGGGAAGAGAGGGAGGGATGGTCCTTCCACCCGCCCCCCACCTCCAGCAGCCCAGCCCCCGGGGCGTGGCGCCGCTCCGGCCCTCCCCTCCCC
>NW_007726563.1:566057-581156 GCF_000696425.1 Galeopterus variegatus | reverse complement strand
CCCCCCCCCTGACCATCCCGGCTGGGCCCGGCCCGGCCCGACTCGGCCCCCGCACACCTCCCCTACCTCCGGCCTGCTCCCCCGCAACACCCGCCCCAGCCGCGTCCGGGGGAGCGGGAGTGGGCGCACGGCCCACGCGCCCCTCAAACTTCTTGTAAGTTCACTCCCATGCCTCCCGCCCCTTCGACTCCCAGCTCCCCGGCCGGGAAGGCCCGTGCCCGCCCCGGCCCCTCCCGCCCGGTTACATAAGGTCGCAGAGAAGCCGCCCCCGGCCCGGGCCTGAAGGGAGGGGCCGGAGGGGCTCTCCGGCTCGACGGGCAGCGCCTCCCGAGCCACGCGCCGGGGCTGGACGGACAGAGGGACGGGTGGCGGCGCGGCGCACATAGTCCCGCTCCCCACTCCAGCTCGCATCCCCCACCCACCCACCTGTCTCCGGGACCCACGGGATGGGGGCGGTGGAGGCTGGGGTGAGGATCTCGGACCCTCCGCGCAGCCCTTAACCCACTGGCCACGCTCACCTCGCTCTGAAGGTCAATCTGTCCGCCGCCCGCGCCCCGAGGCTCAGGCAACTTGTCCCAAGTTCGGGTGCCTGGCCCGCGAGCTGCGCCCGCCGCCCGCTCCCGGGCTCCTCCGGCTCCGCGCCACCAGGAGGCCCGCTCTCGTCTGCCCTTCCCGCCTCCGTCGGCACCGCCGCAGCTCCCTGCGTCCCGCCCGCGGCCACTGCCTCCGCTGTCACCGAGCCCCTCTCCTGGCACCCAAGCTCCGGCTGTCACTCCGCGCCCCACTTCCCGCCGCGCCCGACAGAGGGCAGCACCTGCCCCGCGGCCCGCCCCGCTCCTCCCCCCGACCGCGGCGGGCCTTCCGCGGCCCCCGCTGGGAAGCGTAGTCCTCGCTGCGCCCCGCGAGGCACGACGGGATTTGTAGTCCCGTTCTACTGGCCAAGGCCCACAGGGACTTGAAGATTGACTTGGAATCTTTGTTCAATTTTGTCCCTTTACAAGTTTTCTTTTTCCTCTCAGTTGCAATATCCCGAACCAGGGCTCGCTATGATACATTCTGTGGCCTGTCTGACCCCAAGGAGGGACCTCTAGCAGGCTGTCTTTTGGGGAGTCTAGGAAAGATGTAGGGTCTCAGATGGTGTGCTGTTGTCATAGAAACTACCCTGTGGCAGACCCCAGTTTCCCTCCCGGTTTGTAGTGAGGTGCAGGACTTGAATCCTGAGCTTTTATCCCTGCACCTGAGCATAATGGGCAAGTTTGGGGTCAGCTTGGTTCACAGGTGAGGATAGAATAAAATACGACTGTAGAATGGAGCTCGCCCTCCTGCTCCCCTTATGGGTTCTCCTTTTACACCCCCTCATCAGCCCAAGCTTGCTGGTACCCCACCATCACCATGTTGCCAGGCAGAATTTTTCTGATCTCCTTTCATGTCACCTTCCCCTGTTGGAAGTTAACAGGGTGCTGAGCCATCCTTCTCTGCTTTCTCTCTCCTCCTTCCCACACCAGGTTGCCTCACGTTTCTGGGTCTTTTGCTAGGAGGTTTTTAAGGAGGATAGGGATGAAATCCATAGGGATAAAACCTCTTGCTGAGTTGGTCAGAGCAAGTGGGTTTCATTCCCATGTGACCCAAGTAGATATCCCTCTTCTCTGCAGTTGAGGACCGCCCTCCTTCAAATACAGGTCCCGGGACATAGGGGTCTGGGTAAAAATACAATCAGCCTAACTCAGCCCCGGCCTTCTGAAGCCCTTCTGGAAAGTTTCTGACAGCATCACCCTCTTTCCTAAGGGACCCCATGACTGTTACAAGTGCACACATGCATCCAGCATTCCTGAGAAACTTCTAGTCCAAACCTGATCAACAGATGAGGAGATGGTTACCTAGATTTGGGATGCGTCAGACCCCTAGTCACAATGCTAGTAGACATGCATGTGGGTCCCAAGGTCACTGGAGTGGTTCTGGCGTGAGTTGGTAGATTGGGTCAGTAGAGCGTTCCAGGCGGTTAGAGTAAGGCTTCTTTGCCTTCCCTCTTGATGTCACTACCACTGTCTTCCCTTCTCCAGAGGGAAGCTGTGAACAGACTCTAAGCTCTGCAGGGTACAGGGCCCATCCCCAAGCCCTACCCTTGGCCCCATTTCTCTTAGAATCTCAGGACCCACCAGAAAACCTCCTTTCCACTCAGGAGAATGTGCTCTCAGAGTCCAGTTTGCCCTGACTCTTTCTCCCCGTTCCCTGAGACCAGGAACACCTTGTAGGTCACAACTTTGCTCCAGAAACAACAGGCTGGCCAACATGGAGACTGTTTATTATCAGAGAAAGTCCAGAAAAGAAGGCTTAATCCAGAGGGGAAATACAGAAAGAACCCCGCACAGAGTGGGGTGCCGAGAGGAAGAAGTGAGCCCAGGTGTCTAGGCCGAGAGGAAGAAGTGAGCCCAGGTGTCTAGGCCACAGTGGCAAAGCCCACCCTGTTGTTGCCCATGTCAAAGACAGAATAGTAGGACCTGAGGAAGACGTCCCCGAGGATCCACAGGGGCTGGCCGCTCTGGGAGGACAGGTAGGTGGGCTCAACTCCCACGGTGCAGTAGCCATTGTTCTGCTCAACACAGAAAGGCAGCACTCATTCATTTGCTCACACATGGACAGGGCACTGCTCAGCCCTGAGTCCTGGGCCAGGGGAACAAATGAGTGAGCCAGGGTCTCTGCCCTTGAGAGTTCACAGGTCAGCTGAGCCCCCAGAGCAGGGGCTGAGGGGAGGGGTTTCTGGAATAGGTGAAATCAGGCTGCAGTGGTCCTCTTCAGGGTCTCTTTTCTCCATGGTGGGAAGTTTCTCTTCCCATGGGCCTCCCTCTCACCCCCGATTTGGAGCAGGTCAGCCTGGTGGTTAAGCCTTGGAGCCAGATCAACTTGGATTCAAACCTTAGCCTTACTCTGACTAGCAATGTAGCCTTGGGTCAGTTACTTTACCTCTCTGAACCTCCAAGTTTTCATTTGTAAAACAGAAATGAGTATCTGCCTCATCGAATGTTGTGACAGTTAAGTGGGATTGCATAGGCAAAGTGCTTGGCCCAGTGGCTGGCTCTAGTAAGTGCTCAACCAAGAGCCCAGAACATGTCCTTGCTAATTAATAATAATAATTGACAACAGATGACACTCTTCTATTTCATAGCCTTATTCCAGAGAAGGGGGTTTAGAATCAACGAGTGGGGGAAATAAATCTGCATGGGGTCAGAAAATGGCACAAGGTAAGGAAGCTGAGCATTTCTCACTCCCCACCCCATCCTCCCACCCCCAACCATGGTGGCTCAGCCTGCAGGGACCAGTACTTACGCTGAGGATGTAGGCGGAGGGTGGTAGAGGGAACTGCACACCATTGATGATGAAAGTGAAGGTGGGCAGGTTCTGTATGTTGTTACAGTTCACAAGAAACTGCAGAGAGGAACGGGTCCCAGCTTGCCTCATCTCCTACTGAGAGTCCCCACCAGCCCTGCCATCTCAGCCCCCAGCTGCCAGGCCTGAGCCCCAAGCCTGCTTTTGGACTGGATGATGCTGCTTCAAGGGAAAGTCCTATGTAGTTACCATCGGCATTACACATGGGGACTCATATAGGGTGGGTGGAATTTGGGGAGACCTGAGGATCTCCCCAACCCAAAAACATTCCTCTTGCCTGAATTCCCCCTATGAGATTGAATCTCTGCCCTTTCTTTGCAAGCATCCGTTTAAAACACACAGATATTTAGAAAGTGCACCCCTTTGGTCCCCCAAAGTTAGTGGGAATGGGTTAATTAGGCAAGCCCTTTGCTGGGCTTAGGACAGAGGGGCAGGGGTGCATGGCCCTGTGGAGGTGAGAGAGGTGTAAATAAAGGGTTAACCCTTGTCACTCACTTGCTTAGCCCAACATTCCAGTTATTTTGCTCTTACCCCAAAGCCCAGCAATTGTTTAATCTGTTTCCTCAGAGTGACTGCAGCTCAGAAGAAATTCTTGCCTAATAATAACCTCCCATACTCCCTCAGCACAAGCATCTTAGCCCCAGTTGAAACAGCTTCCAGGCTCCCATTCTGCCCCCAGCCCTAGTTGTCCCAGGCCCCCCACCTCCGGTGCCTTGGGCAGCAAGAGGCAAGGCCATGATTAGGCTATTCTTGTGTTCCCAGGAGAAGCCATAAATGCATGTAGGCTGGCCTCTCCTGGGGAAGGGGATACCCCACCAGACGCACCTCTCCGTACTCCTCCTCCTGGGCACCTGTGGCATGCAGGAGGGCGTTCATGTACTGCTGGGGCACGGTGAGCAAAGAGGTGCCTGTATCCACAATGGCCTGGCAGCCCTCAGAGCACCAGCCAGAGGCCTCGTCACCAATGAGGAACCTGAATGATGAGAGGGGCAGCCTCAGCACCCTACCAACCCAGGGCAGCCAGGGGTGGGCTTTCCCCACTGATGAGGGAGAAACAGCTATAGCCACTAAATCAAGGTGTAGTTGGGGAACGTAAGGACTCTGCAGAGGTCAAACCAGCTATTCCCCTGTGTCACACCATACCAAAGTCTATGCAAGGCCACGTAAATGGGCATGGGATCTAGTTCTAAAAAGTTTCAAGAAAGCTTCTAGAAACACTGAAAGGGTCACTGATTCACCGTAAGGACTTCAAGCAAATTAGTACCTATACTCACCCCAGTTTCTAATCTGTAAACCAGTGGGGTTGGACTCCAGGGTCTCTTATGTTTGGGAATCAAGGCCCTACTCCTCCGTGTTTTCTCCACCCCACCTCTCTTCTCTAGACTGAGCAGGGTTTTGACACTGTACCTTTGTGGAGGCCTCACGGATCCTCTGCATCCCCCCCCCGGCACCCCTGTCCCAGCAGTACCTGGGTATGTGTGACATGGGGTGCCTCGAAGCCTGCTCCAAGGAAGTGCCACATCCCCAGGACCCCCCCCGACAGACTCACTCCTCAATGGCAATCTGCCAGTACAGCTCCTGGGTGACGGGGGCCCAGTAGATCTGCCCTGTGAACAGACTGTTGTCTACACCCCCAAAAATGACCGCTCCCCCATCCTGAGAGCCCTGCTGCCTGCAAGAGACAAAGGAAGGATAAGTCAGGGAGTGGCCGTGGAAAAGGGAGTTGTCACCTTCAGAAGGAAACACCTCCTTCTCTGGCTCCAGACTGGGGCTCCCCAAGGACAGGGCTGTGTCTCCCCCTCAGACTGGGGCTCCCTGAGGATGGGGCTGTGTCTCCACCTTAGACTCGGGCTTCCTGGATGAGCCTCTGAGAATTCCCAGTGCCTCCAGCTCTGGAATGCCACTTCCCCATGGTGTCCTGCCTCTGGAGGAGCCGCTAGTTGCTGGTCCTCCCACCCTGCCCCACTCCACTGTCTTCTGCCTTCCTCTTCATACCAGTGGTGGAAGTGTCACCAGGATCCCCAGCCAGGCCCACCTGGTTCCTTTTCTTCTGGGGATTGGAAAGAGGTGGGGCCTTGGTGGAGGGGAAGGAAGGACATTATGTGTTTGTTCCAGGGCCTCCCCTGGTAGCTGGAGAGTGGGACTTGGTGCCTCAAAGCTGACATGCAGAGTAATCGTAAACAGAGGCAGAGAGTGTAAGTCAGCAACATTAGTACAGGGTGATATTGTTGAAAGTCAGGCTCAAGTGATTAAGCCACAGAGAGTAGATGCTAACTGTCTCTAGAAGGTGGTTGGCTAATTCTTATTTTATTATTATTTTTTTTTTGTCCTTTTTGAGACCGGCCGCACCGCACTCAGCCAGTGAGTGCTGTGAGCGCACCGGTCGTGCCTATATAGGATCCGAGCCCATGGCGGGAGCGCTGCTGCACTCCCAGCGCCACACTCTCCCGAGTGCACCACGGGCTCGGCCCTGGCTAATTCTGAAAAGGAAAAAAGAAAAAGTCAGGCCCAGGCCACTCACCCCCACCCACCACTAGGATTGGAGCCCATTTGCACTAAATGACTGTTTGCTCGTGTTTGTTGGTAAGACTAACAACTTGTTAGGAGTCAGTGGTGCACCTAGACCAGAAGACTCCAGGACCAAGCCAGAACAATAGATCAAAGGAGATGAAGCAATAGGTTGCTATACAAAAGAGGTGTACAGGTAAAAAACATTTGCAGGAAGTGAGCTGGGGCCCTGGCAGGAGGCAATTCCAGGAGGTGGGGAGAATTAGAGCAGCAGCACTCAAAGCCAAGTCCACCTGGAAGTGGGAGTGATTCTGTCTTCTCAAGGAATGCAAAGTCAGAGTGGCCTGGGGATAGACACAGGAGTGGGGATTGGGGAGGATTCATAAGCCCAGGAAGGAAGGGCCCAGAACAGGAGTGGCTAGAGCCAGATGCCTACTGGGAGACCCCTAAACCCGAGAGCATTGTGCCTCAGTTGTCCAGGGCTGCAGGGGGAGTGGGACAGGAGCCAGGGACCCGCGGGTGGCTCCTCACTTGCTGAGGTAGAAGCTGAAGACTTCGCTGGTGAGGGCGCCCTCCCGCAGCATGCCATGCAAGGCTGTGGTGGCCCCACCCACAGACAGGTCAGAGTAGGCCATGCCCATGATGCCATCAAACTGTGTGTAGACAAAACTGGTACCCGGCTCATTCTCACTCAGGCCAAACTCCTGGTCAGGGACCTGGATGCTCTGGACCTGGAGGGTGGACACAAAGGAGGAGAGGTGACAAGACTGACTCCACCTACCTCCCTCAGGTCCCCGCAGAGACCCCTCAAGTAGCCTTCCCTGACTACCGCAGCATGCCTCCCTGACCTCATCTCTCTCTGCTGGATTTACCAGGCTCCAGGCTCTTTAAGGAAAAGGACCATGTCTCGTTGATCATGGTGTCCCCAGTGCCTGGCACATGCATGCCCTCAGCAAATGCTTGAGGAGTGAATGAACCAGCCCCTCCTGCACCGACTTCCTGTCCTGTACACCAGGGCACTGGCATCTCCATCGTGTTTCAGGGTCTCCATCTAAGTCTCCCCATCCAGCTCAGAGTCCTGGCCTGCATTCCCCACATCCTGGGCTGGGGAGCAGCATGCAGCAGCTACTCACAGTCAGAGTGTCATAGCCGAAGAAGCCAGTCAGGCTGCCGCTGCCATACTGCAGGGAGAAGGTCTGCCCGTCGGAGGAGTAGGTGGAGGACTGGCTGGGGTTGAAGAGGGAGTGGCTGTCTGCAGGGAGGGTGGAGGCGGGAAGGCAGGCTGTTGAGGGGAGGCTGCCCGGCTCTCAGGCCTGTGGGGCTCCCACCTCAGCCCCTCACTCAGCCTGTGCTCACATCCTGGGGCCTCAGCATCCCCCAGGCACCGAGTCAGGAGGTAGCCAGCCTTGGCCCCCAAACCCTTTCTGACAGATGGAGGAGCAAATGGGCCTCAGGGCAGCCCAGCATTCCCCCAACCCTCCAGGATCCTGAGATAGCATAAGGTGGGGCCAACGAGAGACCCTTGGGCCACGGGTGTCACGACCCAAACCCCAAGGCTTCAGTAGGGACCAGGGAAATGCTTAGAAAGTGAACAAACCACTACAGGATGGGGACCCCATCCTATATTGTTCTGTCATGTCCCTTGGAGACACTCAGTGAGAACTTAGTAAATAGTGGAGTGGAGTAGAATGGAATGTTGTGGAAAGACTGGGATGGAATGGAATGGAGATTCTTCATGCGGAATGAAATGGCATTGCCCAGAGTGAACAGAATGGGGTAGAGTGGAATAAAATGGGCCCCATCTCAAGGGTCCTCCTACCGCCTCGCTCATTGGCTCGCAAATATCCACAAATACCTTCCCAGGAAGGGGACAGGGACTTTTCAAGCATGTGTACATTTTTTAAAAAGATTTCAAAGTTTGTCCCAAAGAGAGTCCTTTCCTATGATGGCCCTCAGATGCCTGGCACCAGCTGGACTTGATGGAGCACGAAGTAAGGGGAACAGCACTAGGTGGGACTCAAGAGACAGGGTCCTAGTTATGTCCCCACTGCTAATTGTGTGGCCTGGGGCCTATCCCTGCTCTTGCAGGATACCAGGACCACCGGGAAGTTGGCCTGGGTGGTCTGGAGCCCAGATCAGCTCTGGAGCTGGAATTTAAGGACCATGGTTTCTGTTCTTGTCTCCATGGGCACAGTCACCCACCTGGGTGTCTTCCTCCTAGATTTACTTGCCACCATTGCTTAAGGGGTCTCTGCAGGTCCACCCTGGCCTTGCTCTGGGTTCCAGAATTCCTGCTTCTTTCAGTTCTTTCCTCATCTTAATCTCCGTTTCCTCTGGACCCTGTGTTCTCCAGAAATTCTCCACTGCTTGCCACCATTGCTTAAGGGGTCTCTGCAGGTCCACCCTGGCCTTGCTCTGGGTTCCAGAATTCCTGCTTCTTTCTGTTCTTTCCTCATCTTAATCTCCGTTTCCTCTGGACCCTGTGTTCTCCAGAAATTCTCCACTAAACCCCTTCACACTGAGCTATGAAGCCTGATAGCTGCTTCATGCTGACCACCTCTACCGAATTTGCATATCAAAATAAGTTTCTGAAAAGAGCCAGCTCTTCACCTAAGGATACCCTTTAATGGTGGACTAGTAGGCAGTGTGGCAGGGTGGGAGTCCTCTTGATGTCCTGAGAAAACCACTCTGTAGGTTTTCTCCTGACACCTCAAGGTGCAGAGATTTACATTGACTGGTATCTCTGCTTAGATGATTTTGGCATCTGCCAGTAAATTGGGGGCCTTAAGGAAATTTTTAGAAAGGATTATTTTATCCCTTCTCCAGAAAAGATGGTTCCTTTCTGTGGGAAGAAACCATACCCACCACTCGGGGGCTGCTTGGACAGTAGTCCTCCCTACTCTCTTGGTTTTAGGTTAGTTTTTTCAGGTCAGTTGGAGGAAAGGACTGTGCTTTTTCCTCTGACTGGAAGTTTCCTGAAGGCATGACCTATGTCTTCTCCCACCTCTGAGTCCTATCCAACACCAGCAAAGGGAGCCTTTCTACAGGTAAGAAAGAGACAGGTGGCGTGTCCCCAGGCCAGGCTGCCCCTTGCAGGGCTCCCGGCTCCCACCTAGGTGCCCTGCACCAGCAGCCAGGCCCCAGACTCACTTGACCACTGATGCCTCCAAGAGCTGGAGGCAGACCAAGGCCACCACCATCCACTTCATGATGCCGATTCCCAGCTGGCCACAGAGGAAAAGCCACTCCAAGTTCTGCAGTCACAGTGGAGTGAAGACCTAAGCGCACCTCCTTCCTTTATACCCCCAGGATCTAGCCCATGTCCTGCCTTCCTGCCCTGGGCAAACATGACCCCAACCCAGGGTGTACCCTGTGTTCCACATATCAGTTGTTTCCGTGTATTTTTCCTTTTTCAGGGTGACCACAACAGACTTTTCATCTTATTGACTTTTAGATACAAGCAGTGGAGGCCAGGAGATGTGAGTGAGAAGGAGAACAAAGTGACCGTAAGATGGTGTGGCAAAGATGACTTCTCATCTGGGAACCGGAGGCACGATGTGGGCATTTTGGGGTGAGGGCCGGAAAAAGGTAGAGCCAGAGTGAGGGCATAGGATCTATAGGCAGGGGTTCTCAACCTCGGCACTACTGACATTTTGGAACAAATAATTCTTTGTCATGGGCGCTGTCCTGTGCACTGTAGAATGCTTAGCAGGAACCCTGGCCTCTACCTATTAGATGCCAGGAGCAATCAATCCCCCAGTTGTGACAATCGAAAATGTCTCCAGGCATTGCCAAATGTCCTCGGTCGGGGGGCAGGGGGCAAAATCACTGAGAACTGCTGATCTGTAGGTGATGCACTTGGAGGTCTGACTCAAGTCCTGCTTCCCAGCACCCCCAAACCCTTGTATGTGGGGAATTAAGAGTTCAGTAGCCAGGGTGATGATGGTTATGATACTGGTGGTGGTGAGGGCGGTGCTGACAGTGGTTCAGTAGTGCTGATGCTGGTGGTGGCGCTGGGATGCCCAGGGCTCAAGTCAGAGCTATTTAGCGCAGCTTCAGAGGCTTTCAAGGTCAAACAGGGCATTTGGAGAAATTCTCATCATAATTCAGCAAGTGCTCAGGACACAATCACAGAATAAGCTCCGCTGGCTTCTGGCTGTGCCCCTCATACTAGACTAGAAGGGAGGCTTGGAGCAGGGGCATGAGAGCAGGGGACACATCTGCCATCTGCCCCTTGTTTCTGTTCTGCATCGTCTCTCTCCTCCCATCCTGTTGCACTTCTGCCCATCTTGAGTTCTCCTCGTGCTCACCATTACCCTCTCCCAAGCCCTTTTTCTGCCACCCAAATCTAATTTATACTGTCCCTCATCCCCACGCTCCACTGCTACCCCTCCCCCCCACCCACCCCCACTCCGCTTCCCAGCTACAAGCTTCTCATTGCCTGAAGTGATCTACAGCTGGCCCAATGCCCACTAACCTGGCCCAGGAAAGCTCTCCACTGGGGGTGAGTGAAAACAGTCCCCATGCCAGCATCCTCTCTGCTACCTTGTAACCCGAACTCAGGGCTCCAAGCAGATTTGTTAAGTCCTCGGCCCCAGGTAGAAGGCCAAGACCAGACCTGCCGAACACTGATATCATCCAGCCAGTGGGGGATTTTCCGCTCTGGCCACTGTCACCCACTGCCCAGCCAGAGCCCTGGAACTTCCCAGGGCCCTGTGATGGAGGAAGGCAGGGAGGGACCCAGCACAGCGAGGGAGGTCCCTGCCTGATTGTGTCCCAAGGCCAACTCTGCCCATTCCTCCCTACAGTCCTGAGATACACTAGACTCGAAGGTAGAAGGCAAGGCAGAGATGCCTTCCCTGGGGTAGGGGATCCCCAGATTTGGAAAAACAAGCAAAAGAAAGTTGTACAGTCCTTGAAATTTTCCCAAATTTTATGAAGGTAGCAGACTCCGTGGATTACCCTAGGTCTTGAGGCCTACCAGACTCCCCTCATGTGCCTCTAGGGACCCTGTCCTTAACTGGTAGGACCTCAGGAGTCTGGCAGCTGCCAGGCTAACCTTTCCCAACCCTGGTCACACCACATCCCTTCTGACATCCCTGGCCTACTGCACCAAGCCAGGGCATCCCTGCTTGGTTGTCAGGCCCTGGGGTTGCAGCCCCTGCCTACCCAACCTGATCTTCTGACAACTCAGCCAGTCTCGTCGGGGCGCCCAGGCATCCCAAGTCCTCTCTTGCCCCTGTCCTGCCCCACCCCCCATATCTGGAAAGCCCACTTTCTCCCTTCTGTGTGTCAAATTCCTCCCTCTATCAAGGCCTCTCTTCCAGGAGTCAGGGATCTGCGTAGCCTGAGGTCACATCAGACGTCATCCAGGGCCACCTGCTGCCAAGTACGGAGGCTTCTGATCAAGTTTAGAGGAAGCCTGACCTGCTGGCTCCCATCTGAGTTCATCTTCTAACCCTAAACAATGCACACTCAGCTGTGTGCTCCCCTTGGTGCTGGATCTCACACTGTCTGGGATTAGTCTCTAGTTGTTTCCCAGGGGTATGTTTCTTCTCTCCATAGCCTAGAAGCTCCTAGACAGCAGAGACTGAGGCTTCTGCTTCCCTGAGCCTGGCCCAGAGCTCAGGAACTTCTGAATAGAGTAGATGGAACCCATGGGATTGTTCTCGATGGAGCTTCTCAGATTTTCACCCCACATCCCAAAGGAATCTTCTCAAAATCCAGTACTTGAGACCCCCTCATGGTGGTCATCTCCCAGAAAGGAGGCATTTCCTCATCACCCTTGAGTCTCATTTCCTCTAAGTATCACCTGCCTCAATACTCATCAATCCCCACCCCCAGTGGCTAACTAAAATAAAATCCAAACTTGTCACCTTGGCCTTCAGGACGCACTCAGTCTGGTCCCATCCTACATTTCCAACTCATCTTATACTACTAACCTATGCACACTCCTTGCTTTCTCCCAAGGAGGTCTGTTATTTTCCAACCTCCATGCCTTTATCCATGCTGTGCCCTCCATCTGAAATACCCTTCCCAAGTATATCCACCTGCAAAATCTCATCCTTCAAGACCCAGTACAAATGTCACAAAGTCCCCCCTGTTGTGCTCACCTTCTCTCAAACTGACCCCTATTGTGGAGAGCTTTGCTTTTCTTCCCCTTATGGTACTTATTTCATACCATCTTATGTCCCAGTGACTTGTCACAAATCCTACAGCTTTTAACTCAAAGAAGAGGTCTCTTCCTGTGCTCCTTAAACAGCACAAACCCATCTTTCAGAAGGTCTATTAAAGTGACACTGGGAGCTAGGAGTGTCTCTAGAAGAAGTGGCAATCACATAGCATGCACACTGCCACTGCTAATCCTTCACCCATGGAAGACATCACTAATCAATCTTTCCCACATTCTAAGGGAAGGCCTTAGAATCTTTCCCAATCTAGTGCTCCATGCAGCCATCCTTAATCAATCATAAAATGACAATCCCCAAGCCCTTTAGTGGAGGGCATTTTTAAAAATTGTGGATACTGAAATCCACTTAAAATTCTATATATATATCAGTTTTTTTTAAATCAAGGCAACTTGAAACTATAACCATTTACACCTTTCTAAATTAACTTCCAGCTCTTAACATATTCATTCAGGTTTTAACATAGCTGTGATCAGTGTGCAAATGTAACTTCTGTTCTGCTCTTGACACTTAGAGTTACTGCATGAACACATTTTCCTGCATTAGAATGGGCCACATTCTTATCACTTTCGGTGGCTGTGCGGTGCTTTATCTTCGTGGTAGCTGGGATTACTTGGCCCTATTCAGGGTCCAATTCCTCATTGCTATCCATAGCACTTGGGCTCACAAACCAAAAATCATCCAAAGGAGTAGAGTAGTCAGCTCCCCATTATCAGAGTCCTTCAAGCAGAAGCTAAAGCAGCACCTCTTGGGAAATACTGGTAGGGGGAGTCTCTTGCAGTGGTTGTGAGATTGGGCCAGGGATCTGAGTTTTCCCCATGTGTTCTAACCCCTGAGCTTGTCGCCTCAGCTTTGGGGACAAGTATTCTATAAGCCTTAAGTCTTTGGCAGCTGTCTACATGAATTTGTAGTTAAAGTTTCAGCTATTGTCTTGGTTTCCTTAAATTTTGTATATGTGTTTTATACTTACACCATTAGTTCAACCAAACCTATTGGGGACATACTAGACCTGAGATTTTTTTTTTCAAGTGCATGGATTTATGCTTTTTTTTTTTTTCTTTTTGAGACCGGCCGCACCACGCTCAGCCAGTGAGCGCACCGGTCATCCCTATATAGGATCCAAACCCGCGGCAGGAGCACTGCTGCGCTCCCAGTGCCGCACTCTCCCGAGTGCACCACAGGGTCGGCCCGATTTATTTATTTTTATTTTTATTTTGACATAGTTCTAGATTTACAGAAAAGTTGCAAACATAGTACAGAAAGTTCCCGCATACCTTTTATCCAGCAACCCCTAATGTTAACATTTTACATAATAATCACAGCACAATTATCAAACCCAGGAAATTAACCCTGACATAATACTATTAAGAAATCTACAGACCTTATTTTAAATTTCATCAGTTTCCCACTAATGTCCTTTTTCTGGTCCAGGATTCAATCTAGTTTTCCACATTAAATATAATTTTCATGTCTTTTTAGTCTCCTCCAAACTGTGATAGTTCCTCAGTTTTTCTTTGCCTCTCATGACCTTGCTACTTTTAAAGAGTACTGATCGGTTATTTTGTAGAATGTCCCTCAATTTAGGTTATTCTGATGTTTTCTCATGATTAGATTGAGGGCATGCATTTGGGGGAAGAACGCCACAGAGGTGATGTACCCTGCTCATTGCACCATTATCAGGATATACATGATGCTGATTTGTCTTATTACTGCTAATTTTTTTTGTGATGCTTTTTGGTGGCTGGCCAGTTTAGGATCCGAACTCGTGACCCAAACCCATGACCTTGGTGTTATAAAGCTGTGCTCTAACCAACTGAGCTAGGCAGCCAGCGCATTACTGGTAATTTAACCTTGATTGCTTGGTTGGGTTGAGGTTCTACCAGGTTTCTCTATTGTACAGTTTCTATTTTTTCCCTTGGTAAATAATAAATATCATCTGGGGAGATAATTTCATACTGTGCAAGTATCCTGTTTCTCATCATTCTTCTGCCCACTAATTTTAACATCCGCGAATGGTTCTTGCCTGCAGCAGTTATTACAGTGGTATTTGCCTAATGGTGATTTTTTTTTTTTTCTATTTCCTTCATTTCTTCAATATCTATTAATTGGAGTGCATCTGTAAGGAAAACCTGTCCTTTCTCCTTCATTTATTCAGTTGTTTATTTATACAAGTATGGACTCATGAATATTTGGATTTTTTTTCCCTATGGATTTTGGTGCTTAAATTGTTACAATTTCGATCTTTGCTCCTTTTAATCATGCATCCCTCACAACAATCCCACAACATAGGCTGCCTTATCCCCATTCTACAGAGGAGTCCATTTTATCTGTCTGTATTTCAGACATCTGGGAGTAGATCTCTGTGTGTATGAGTGGAGAAACAGACTGATTGTTTTTTCTCTGGTCTGTTGATTAGCTTACCTTTACTTGCAGACAACTGCTTGCTTGTCTGACTTTGGTGGAAAGGGGGATGTATTGGGTGGACAGAGAGTCATTGTCAGGGTCAAAGAATGAAAAAAAAATCAAAGTCACAGAGCAACTCAGCTGCAGGAAGGAGAGGGATACAGTGAAGCCTCAGGATCAACTAGGATTTGGATCCAAACACCCCTAGGAGACCCGTACACTGTTTCTTATTCCTGCTTCCTGTCTCTCTCACTTTCCCCCTGTAGGTTGGCTTGCTCCATGTAACTGACCAACAGCAGCTGAGTTTTACATCTCCGTAAAGAGTGAAAACAAAATTCCCAGGAAAGGTCTCTGATTGGCCCATCTCAGGTCAGGTGCCCACTCCTGGACCAGGCAACTGTGGCAGCGGTAGGATCAGGTAAGGACCTGCCGCTCCCTCAGGAGAGTATGGACTGGAGAGTGTGGCCTGGAGTAGTCCCCAGAAGAAGTAAGAGGTGTTTCTGGGCAAATAGTCTCGAAAGGTGTCCTTGCAGGTTTATTTTTTTATTTTATTTTTTTTTAAAAGATGACCGGTAAGGGGATCTTAACCCTTGACTTGGTGTTGTCAGCACCACGC